>NC_084735.1:77436797-77479297 GCF_033978785.1 Entelurus aequoreus
AAGGATTAATTTATTAAATTAATTCTGGGATGCATATTTTTTTGGCTAATTTTGCAGCAAGTCTCATAGTTTAATTCTAACTATTATCACATGCATTTTTCATTTTGATATTCATAGTAAGTTGCAGTACAGTTTCCTATCTTCAACATTCAAATGTTTCCTACAATCACGGTATTTTTACATTCAAACCATTTCACAGTTAAATCGTTTTCCCTTTTACATTCCACTTGCATTTAAACAAGCATTCTTCAATATTCAAACCATTCCTACTGTACATTCAAACTTATTATTACAATAGTCAGCATTTCAGTTCAGCTCCAGCATTGGGCATTTACACACAATTCCTACTAGAATTGTATTTTCTAGTTACTAGTGCTATTGTTATTATACTATATATATTATACTATTATTATTAGTATATATTTCCCCACAAAAAAAATATTTTTTCCCATTTTATTTTATTATGTTAAACATAATTATTATTACATTATTATTTTTATTTTTTTAAATAATACTAATATCAATAAAAAAAATATCTTTGATTCATTTTTTTGTATCTTTTTTTATTAATTTTTTTGTAAAATTACTGCTTTACACCATTTTAACCAATTATAAAGTACAAAATCCCTTTAATAAACATTTAAATAAACATTTTAATAAATTTAACATAATAAAAAATATTCCATTTCTTTTTTTTTCTTCATTCAATCAACACCAGGCAACAAAAACTGATCCATTCAAATAAATCGGGAATTAAAAGGAGTATGTGTGGTTCAATTTACAACCACAATATATACATTTTGATATTACAGTAAATTAAGTGGGCCTTCAAAATAAAAACAGTTTGTGTGTGATGTCTCCCAGCCAACCCCCCCCTACAAAAAAGGAAAAAAATTACAAATGATGCATAAAAATTATTATAATATAATAATGAACCCAATAATAGTAATAAAAGTAGGTATGATAAAAAAAAAAGTTATAATTGTAAAGGGTTTACATGTAGATATTCCACATATTTGCATTTAAAATGCTTTTTGGAACCTTCCGCTAGTTTTATGGTACCAAAGGGCGTCCGCAGTTCTTTATGCTTCGGTAATATCAACATTTTTTAAAACACCTGACTCCTATTTAGTGTGAGTACCAGCTGGGATGCACGTCGTGTTTTTGGGGGGGAGTAAATCATTGATGAGTTGGAGTCTGCAGTGTGACCTTTTATAAATGTCCATCGTGCAAGGACTGCTAAGACAAAAAGTACTTAAGTGAGGTCACCTTCTGGTTCTTTACTCACGGCCAGACATTGGCCCACTAACACTTAAATGTGTTTTTATTTGAGCTTTTTATTATTTATTTTAAATTAGCGATTGGATCAAAACAGGATATTACTTCCTTAAACTGACCATATATTGTTGTTTTTCTTCATTTTGACTTTCATTTCACAACTTTACATTTTAAATTGACCATATTGAGCTAAATAATTAGTTAAAAGCGCTGATGACCATTTCTTAGGTGTTATTTAACTTATTTTAACCCGCCATCATTTTATTTCACACAGAGTATTTTTTTTCTCATTTAGCAATATTTTATTTTTAGTTGATAATGCTTCTATATAATATTAATCAAAATCTAAATTTCCTTGAATATATTTAACATTTTTAAACTTGCCAAAATTTTATTTATTATATTATTTAATTAAAATGTATGCTACTTTATTTTTTTATTAAAATTAACATCATTGGGCTAAAGATGTTATTGGAGTCTTTAATGTACATTCATTTGGCATTATTTAATTTGTTTTAAATTAGTCTTAAAAAAAAGGGATTTAATTCGATTTTTTGATCTTTTTAAAATATTTTTTAATAATTAATCTTTTTTTACATTTTAGATTTTTTTTTATGTTATTTAGTTGACGACGTTCAGCTAAGGGTTTGCGGATGCTCTGATCTCTTTTTTTTTTTTTAACTTAATTTAACCTTTTGTAGTTTAAAAAATATCATTTTATTTTATTTATCAGACTAACATTACTCAAGCTTAAAAAAAAACAGTCCATAAAGCTTTTTAGTCTCCGATATATCAAGATTTCAAGATTGTATTTTATTTTTTGAGATTTTATTGGAGTTTTTTATAATTTGTTACAAATTAACGACTTGATCAAAACATGAATGTACTTTTTTTAAAACCACCAACATTTTTTTTTTTTCATTTCGCAAGTTTTAATTTTAAATTTACGACATTGAGCTAAAGCATTCGTTAAAAGCGCTGACGAGCATTTCTTGGATCTTATTTAACTTATTTTAACCCGTCATCATTTTGTTTCACACATCTACGGTAGTGGTCTTGTTTTTCTCGTTTTACAATATTTTATTTTTAATTGATGGCACTTACATAAAATATTGATCAAAATGTCCTTGAAATCTTTTTAAACTTGCCAAAATGGTATTTACTATATTATCTAATTTAAACGTATACTACTTTATGTAATGATTTATTTATTTTATTCAAATTGACGTCACTGGGCTAAGGATGTTACTGGAGTCTCTTATTTCCATTAATTTGGCATTATTTAACTTTCTGAAACTGGTTCAAAAATAAATACATTAATTTAATTTGATTTCTATTTTTTTTTTTCAATTTTTAAAAAATAATTAAAATAGTTTTTAATTCGATTTTTTATTTGATTTAGTTTTATTGACAACTTTCAGCTAATGTATTGCTCAGACGCTCTGATCTTAATTTCCTTTGACCTAATTTAACCTTTTGTTGATTAAAAATATATTTTTTAAATTTTATTCATCAGACTAATCTAGACATCGCTGAAACTAAAAAAATAAAAATAAAAAAAAAACACTGAAGCTTTTTAGTCTCCTCATAGTAAAACCTGACCAATAGTTGACAAAAACAACTGATTTTCTCCCTTGAATGCAAGCTCAAAATCAAAAATTCAAGATTTTATTGGAACTTTTTACTATTCAATTTAAATTACCAGCTTGACGAAAACATGATTTTACTTTCTTTAATATTAAAAGATTGATCAAAATCAAATTTCCTTGACAACATTTAACCTTTTAAACCTTGCCTAAGTTGTTTTTTTTACATCATTTAATTTAAAATACATGTAACTTTATTGTATCATTTGTTTTCATTCAAATTGACATCACTGGGCTAAGGATGTTACTGGAGTTTGTCATTTCCATTAATTTGACATTATTTAACTAATAAAGTCCAAAAAAAGTAAATTTATTTTTAATATTTTTCAAATATTTTTTAATAAATAAAATTGTTTTTTTTACTTTTCTTTTCTTTTTTCAATTGACGACATTCAGCGAAGGGATTGCTCAGACGCTCTGATCTTAATTTCTATTGACTTAATTTAACCTTTTGTTGTTAAAAAAAAAACAAACTTTATTTTACTCATCAGACTAATCCTGAGGTCACTGAAGCTAAAAAAAAAAAAAAAAGGGAAAAAAAGCTTTTTAGTCTCCTCCCAGCAAAACCTGACCAATAATTAACACAAAAAAAACCGACATGTGATTTTTGTAACCTGTCTGCCTTTGTATGCAAACTCAATATCAAGATTTGAAAAGAATATCTGTAGATACAAAATAACAATGCATGCGTATGGTCTGGTTTTGTCATGAGATGACTTTGCATAATGTTTGATACTGTTTTCTGTATGTACAAAATACAACAATGTTAAAAGTGGATGCTTTAGGATGATGGTGATGACGCTCCAAGTCTTTCTTCTGGACTACATTTTGTACCCTCGGACCTTGATTGCGTTACCTGTCTGGCTGCTGTATTTTCACTATCTGGACTTTGATGTGATTTCAATCAATTTTTTCTTTGTTTTTCTGCTTCCTTTGACACTGTTGTTGAATGTATGTCTGACTTATGGTGTAAATGCATTATGTCAAATTATATTTTGGTCAAACACACCACGTGGACAGTTTTTGTGCTTTTTATGCTTCATTGTCAACAACTAGGGCCCCGTTTATACACTGCACACCAAATCTGATTTTTTTGCCCTCAAGTGACACAGATTGGATTTTTTTTGCCTGTCCAAACGCTCCAAAGTGCTTCAAATCTGATCTACCGTAAATCAGGCCACATCAGGAAGTAGTCCGAATCTGATATTCTCAAATGTGATTTCAGTCTGAACAGAAATGCGACCTGAAGGTGACTTTTGCGTCGTCTCTAAGTCATTCGTGTGCGCGGAGAAAGACACAGCCCGCCAGCGGAAATGGATACGTCATCACAACATTGGGTTTCGGTAAGTAAAGTGTTTTTTCGGCGACCAAATTTTCTGTGCGTCACTAGTCAATGGTGCGCAAATAACAGGCTATATGTAATATATGAAGATGTCCCCTATTTGCTTAAATATTACGTACATTGCGTAAGTTGTTTACCGTATTTTGCGGAGTATAAGTCGCCCCGGAGTATAAGTCGCACCGGCCGAAAATGCATAATAAAGAAAGAAAAAAACATATATAAGTCGCACTGGAGTATAAGTCGCATTTTTTGGGGGAAATTTATTTGATAAAACCCAACATCAAGAATAGACATTTGAAAGGCAATTTAAAATAAATAAAGAATAGTGAACAACAGGCTGAATAAGTGTACGTTATATGAGACATAAATAACCAACTGAGAACGTGCCTGGTATGTTAACGTAACATATTATGGTAAGAGTCATTCAAATAACTATAACATATAGAACATGCTATACGTTTACCAAACAATCTGTCACTCCTAATCGCTAAATCCCATGAAATCTTGTACGTCTAGTCTCTTACGTGAATGAGCTAAATAATATTATTTGATATTTTACGGTAATGTGTTAATAATTTCACACATAAGTCGCTCCTGAGTATAAGTCGCACCCCCGGCCAAACTATGAAAAAAACTGCGACTTATAGTCCGAAAAATACGGTACGTTAGTGAGTTGAAAAATAAAGCTAACATAGATCCATGCCATAAAAAGATTAGAACCCTCCAAAAATATATATATATATACACACACATATATATATATATATATATATATATATATATATATATATATATATATATATATATATATATATATATATATATATATATACATATATACACACATACATATACATACATATACACATACATATACACATACACGTATAAACATACATATACACACATACAAACATACATATACATACACATACATACATTTACATACATATACATACATATTAGAGATGTCCGATAATATCGGCCTGCCGATATTATCGGCCGATATATGCGTTAAAATGTAATATCGGAAATTATCGGTATCGTTTTTTTTATTATCGGTATCGTTTTTTTTTTTGTTTTTTTTTATTAAATCAACATAAAAAATACAAGATACACTTACAATTAGTGCACCAACCCAAAAAACCTCTCTCCCCCATTTACACTCATTCACACAAAAGGGTTGTTTCTTTCTGTTATTAATATTCTGCTTCCTACATTATATATCAATATATATCAATACAGTCTGCAAGGGATACAGTCCGTAAGCACACATGATTGTGCGTGCTGCGGGTCCACTAATAGTACTAACCTTTAACAGTTAATTTGACTAATTTTCAGTCATTATTAGTTTCTATGTAACTGTTTTTATATTGTTGTACTTTCTTTTTTATTCAAGAAAATGTTTTTAATTTATTTATCTTATTTTACTAATTTTTTTAAAAAGTACCTTATCTTCACCATACCTGGTTGTCCAAATTAGGCATAATAATGTGTTAATTCCACGACTGCATATATCGGTTGATATCGGTATCGGTTGATATCGGTATCTGTAATTAAAGAGTTGGACAATATCGGAATATCGGCAAAAAGCCATTATCGGACATCCCTAATACATATACACATATACACACATACACATTCATATACACACATAAATACATACACATACATATACACACATACATATACACACATACATATACACACACATATACACATACATATATACACACACACACACACATAAGCTATTTGTAATTATCAATTTAATGTTTTCTTAATAAAATATTTTGGTTTTGGGGGGAAACAATTGTAAAAGCCTGAAAAGTATGGATATTATTTAAAAAATGTAAAGAACATTATATCAAATCGAAAAACGATGTGGAGATATATATTTAGCTATTAAATCCAAAAGCTCATCAGCAGACATATCCCCATATATAAATTGTTGCTGTAATTTCACTCACTATTAAGTCCTCAATTTTATCAAGTGTATTTTTTAGATACTATATTTGAAAAAAAAAATCCATTGTTTTGTTCATTCGTTACAGTTGTTCCTTTGATCTAAGCGGTGTGTTGAGGTAATAAGCTTTGGTATTTGACACAAAGTCTATTCATGCATGGACAGGGAGAGCAAGTACAGTACCAGGTACAGTACTGTGGAAGATTCTCAGGATTTCACGTGGGTCACGCGGAAAAGATTACACTGTAGCTTAGCTGCACAAAACCACCCCGACAACTTGCTTACCTTGCAAAAATGAGTTGTACGGTAGATATTTTGTTTGCATTTCTATACGCCGGTGACATTGGAGCTTAATGAATAATTCAAATGTGACGAATGCTCGGCTAAGAAACGCAACGTGCTTGTTGGGTCTGAGGGCGGAATGTTCCCCTGGAGAGCTCGTCTTCGCCATAAAGCACAAGGAAATGGACTGTGTATTATTACCAAAGTAACTCAAGTGTAAGTCCTATTTACAATGTTTGCTTGGTTTAAACACTAGCAAATAAAGCATGTTACGGACGACCACTTTATACACAACTCATAAAAACACTTGACACCACATTTTGTCATGTAAAACGTAATTATAAGCTAAGCAAGCGCCGACAAAAACCTGGTAAGTCCATTTTAGGACAATTTCAACTTTTACGTGTATGATTAAACATGTATAGCTCGACAATCCATAAAAACACATTTTATTAAAAAAAAAGTGTGTATACAATGAGCTGAGCTAGCTACGAACTGTCCGATTAAAACCCTCTAAGTCAGTGGTTCTTAACCTGGGTTCGATCGAACCCTAGGGGTTCGGTGAGTTGGCCTCAGGGGTTCGGCGGAGCCTCCACCACGGAGGTAAAAACACATACGACTTATCATGTGAATAAAAACTTCTCCCTATCATTACGGATACCCCCAAACAATGTTCCCTCTAATTTTCCATCTGATTTGCAGGTTTGATTGATCGATTTAAACTTTTACTAGCAGATTGCATTGGAAGAGAATACATTATATGAAACAGTACAGTTTACACAGTACAGTACATATTCCGTACAATTGACCACTAAATGGTAACACCCGAATAAGTTTTTCAACTTGTTTAATCGGGGTCCACGTTAATCAATTCGTAGTAATGTGTGTAATTTGTTGTGAGTTCATGCACTGTGTTGGTTTTGTTCTTTGAACAAGGTGATGTTCATGCACAGTTCATTTTGTGCACCAGTAAAAAAACATGACTTTTTCTTGAATTCAAAAAAAAAAATTTTTTTTTATTTTTTACTAAAGAAGGGTTCGGTGAATGCGCATATGAAACTGGTGAGGTTCGGTACCTCCAACAAGGTTAAGAACCACTGCTCTAAGTTATGGCAAGTTTGGCTTAAGAGCGTAATGTCAAAAATGTGTTATGTATACACCATAGTTATTGCTCAAAAACATAGCTAGCTCACTAGCTGAATAGCTAGCATGTCCACTTTATGGCAATTATCACTTTTACATTTAATGGTAAATATGTGTAGCGAAACAACCCATAAAACATGTTTTATAACGCCATGTCTGCCAATGGTGAGCTTAGCGAGCTACTAGCTATCTATTTTTTTAAGCTGTCGGATGAAAACCTTGTAAGTCTGCTTTTGGCAATTTTGACTTACTAGTGTAATGTCAAAAAAAGTGTAGCTGAACAAACTTTTTTTTTATAACGCCATATTGGTATATCGTGAATTTAGCTCTAGCTCTCAAATGAAAACCACATACGTCCATTTTTTTTGGCGATATTGACTTTTGTGTTACGGTTAAAAACGTGTAGCTAACCAACCAAATAAAATATTCTTTAACTGTCTTGGATGATTCCAGCTGGCTACGAGGTATCTATCTTATTAAGATGTCGGATAAAAACCTTGTAAGTCCACTTTATGGCAATTGTGGTTTGCAAAGGTCAAAAAAGTGTAATTAAAAGACCATTTTTATACAACTCCATAGTAAGCTTAGCTAGCTGGTTAGCTTTAATTGATTGATTGAAGCTTTTATTAGTAGATTGCACAGTGAAGTACATATTCCGTACAATTGACCACTAAATGGTAACACCTGAATAAGTTTTTCAACTTGTTTAAGTCGGGGTCCACGTAAATCAAGTTCATGTTAGAGGAAAAACTCACAAGCGATTATGACGTTGGTCTTACTGTTAAAAACGTGAAGCTAACTAACCAATTAAATTATTTTAATAAGATCTTTCTGTGATGACTTTAGCTAGCTACTAGCTACCTATTTTATTAAGCTATCAAATGAAAACCTTGTAAGTCCACTTTATGGCAAGTGTAATGTCAAAACAAGTGTAGCTAAACGACCATTTTTTATGAAGCCATATCTGTATATTGTGAACTTAGCTAACCAGTTCACTAACTGGTTAGCCAGCTCTCAGATGAAACCCCATAATTCCACTTTATGGCAATTATCACTTTTACATTTATTGGTAAATATGTGAAGCTAAACAACCCATAAAACATGTTTTATAACGCCATGTCTGCCAATGGTGAGCTTAGCGAGCTACTAGCTATCTATTTTTTTAAGCTGTCGGATGAAAACCTTGTAAGTCTGCTTTTGGCAATTTTGATTTACTAGTGTAATGTCAAAAAAAGTGTAGCTAAACAACCTTTTTTTTTTATAACGCCATATTGGTATATCGTGAATTTAGCTCTAGCTCTCAAATGAAAACCACATACGTCCATTTTTTATGGCGATATTGACATTTGTGTTACGGTTAAAAACGTGTAGCTAACCAACCAAATAAAATATTCTTTAACTGTATTGGATTATTCCAGCTGGCTACGAGGTATCTATCTTATTAAGATGTCGGATGAAAACCTTGTAAGTCCACTTTATGGCAATTGTGGTTTGCAAAGGTCAAAAAAGTGTAGTTAAAAGACCATTTTTATACAACTCCATAGTAAGCTTAGCTAGCTGGTTAGCTTTAATTGATTGATTGAAGCTTTTATTAGTAGATTGCACAGTAAAGTACATATTCCGTACAATTGACCACTAAATGGTAACACCTGAATACGGTTTTCAACTTGTTTAAGTCGGGGTCCACGTAAACCAATTTCATGTTAGAGGAAAAACTCACAAGCGATTATGACGTTGGTCTTACTGTTAAAAACGTGAAGCTAACTAACCAATTAAAGTATTTTAATAAGATCTTTCTATGATGACTTTAGCTAGCTACTAACTACCTATTTTATTAAGCTATCAAATGAAAACCTTGTAAGTCCACTTTATGGCAAGTGTAATGTCAAAAAAAGTGTAGCTAAACGACCATTTTTTATGAAGCCATATCTGTATATTGTGAACTTAGCTGACCAGTTCACTAACTGGTTAGCCAGCTCTCAGATGAAAACCTCATAATTCCACTTTATGGCAATTACCACTTTTACATTTAATGGTAAATATGTGTAGCTAAACAACCCATAAAACATGTTTTATAACGCCATGTCTGCCAATGGTGAGCTTAGCGAGCTACTAGCTATCTATTTTTTTAAGCTGTCGGATGAAAACCTTGTAAGTCTGCTTTATGGCAATTTTGACTTACTAGTGTAATGTCAAAAAAAAATGTAGCTAAACGACCATTTTTTCTATAACGCCATATTGGTATATCGTGAATTTAGCTCTAGCTCTCAAATGAAAACCACATACGTCCATTTTTTTTGGCGATATTGACATTTGTGTTACGGTTAAAAACGTGTAGCTAACCAACCAAATAAAATATTCTTTAACTGTCTTGGATTATTCCAGCTGGCTACGAGGTATCTATCTTATTAAGATGTCGGATGAAAACCTTGTAAGTCCACTTTATGGCAATTGTGGTTTACAAGTATAATGTCAAAAAAGTGTAGCTAAACGGCCATTTTTATACAACTCCACAGTAAACTTAGCTAGCTGGTTAGCTGGCTCTTAGAGGAAAAACTCACAAGTCCCTTTTATGGCGATTATCACGTTGGTCTTACTGTTAAAAACGTGAAGCTAACCAACCAATTAAAGTATTTTAATACGATATTTCTATGATAACTTTAGCTAGTTACTAGCTACCTATTTTATTAAGCTATCAAATGAAAACCTTGTAAGTCCACTTTACGGCAAGTGTAATGTCAAAAAAAGTGTAGCTAAACAACATTTTTTTTAATAACGCCATATCTGTATATTGTGAATTTAGCTAGCTGGTTAGCTAGCTCCCAGATGAAAACCTCATAAATCCACTTTATGGCAGTTTTGACGTTTGTGTTAGTGTTTAAAATGTGTAGCTAACAACACCATATCTGTCTATGATGACTTTAGCTAGCTACTAGCTACCTATTTTATTAAGCTAGAAAATGAAAACCTCATAAGTCCACTGTATGGCAAGTGTAATGTCAAAAAAAAGTGTAGCTAAACTAAAAAAAATTAACAACACCATAACGCCACAACTTAGCTAGCTGTTTAGCTATCTCCCAGATGAAAACCTCATAAGTCCACTTTATGGCAAGTGTAATAATATTAAAAAAAGTGTAGCTAAACAACATTTTTTTAATAACGCCATATCTGTATATCGTGAACTTAGCTAGCTGGTTAGCTAGCTCCCAGATGAAAACCTCATAAGTCCACTTTATGGCAGTTTTTACGTTTGTGTTACTGTTTAAAAAGTGTAGCTAACAACACCGTATCTGTCTATGATGAGCTTAGCTAGCTACTACATATCTATCTTAATAATATGTCGGATGAAAACCGTGTAAGTCGACTTTGTAGCAATTTTGCCTGACAAGTGTAATGTCAATAAAGTGTAGCTAAACGACCATTTTTTTATAAAGCCATATCTGTATATCGTGAATTTAGCTAACCAGTTCACTTGCTGGTTAGCTAGCTCTCAGATGAAAACCTCATAAGTCCACTTTTTATAGCGATTTGGACGTTTGTGTTCCTGTTCAAAAAGTCTTGCTAACCAATCAATGAAAATGTTTTTATAACACCATATCTGTTTACCATACTTCTTAGGCCACTTTGGGAGGATTTAGCCATTTATGCACACTTAAGTTTGTGGCTAAACACCCAAAGAAAATATTTTCATAACAAGAAATATGTGGTAAAAGTTAGTTAGCATAGCAAGCTAGGTATCTATCTACCACAAGTTTAGTTAGCTAGCCGTCCATAGAAAATCAGTAAGTACACTTTATAACAATCTGTCTTTTGCGTGTGCTGTTTAAAGTATGCATCTAAAAAAAAAAATGTACATGCTGCATTCCATCATGTTTTCCTCATTTTCTTCACAACATGCAGTGCTTGCTGGAAAATAAAGATTTACATTTTGCTGCTAAAATTAATCTAACAAGTCGTTTTTTTTGTTTTATGTCACTTTTATGTTAAAAACTATATCCGATATGCTTTTGATTCCCGAGCGCGGCCACCGCTGCTGCTCAATGCTCCCCTCACCTCCCAGGGGGTGGAACAAGGGGATGGGTAAAATGCAAAGGGTAATTTCCCCACACCTAGTGTGTGTGGTACTTTAACTTTAACTTTATTTATTGGCCAAAAATTAGGGTGAGTCCACAGAAAATCACATATCTCACATTTTTATTGTTTTTATCCCCCCAAAAAAACCTTTTTTTATATTAAAATAAAAAACGTAAACCAGAGGTGGGAAAAAAATGTGTGGATTATAGTACATTGTACTCACTAGCAGCCTGGCATGCATATTCCAGCCTTTTTGGTTTTGCAGGTACATATTTTGCCAATAAAGTCATTTTGTAATTGCTCTTTGAAATCCAGCAGAACGGATTAAAGCTTCTTTTCTTAAACCATAATCAAATTATGTCAAAATCCCTTTAGTTGTTTATCCATCTGGTGGTTAGCGTCACTTATTGACCAGAACGACATTTCCCATCATGCACTTCTCTACGGACACGCCCCCTCTGAGATTGAATGGCAGGTTGTTTGTTTCACTGCGACCAGCTGCTGACTATTCCAGTCTAAAGAGAGCAAACATGGGGACCCATTGAAAACCTGCAACAAGCTCCCGTAACCCAAACGAAAGCAATTTCCTGTTTGGACCTGCTCGTTTCGAAACAAGGGTATTGAATTGCTTGTTATTGCCTTTATTTTTTTCACATTGATCAATCACACGATGTGTTATTACATGTAAACTAATTCAGCAGATTTAGGGGTGCACACAAAAACAATGAATCGCGCAGAACCATTCGGACGGTGTTCTCTGATAAGTCTTATTTTGAAAACCTGTAACCGGAAGCGTCTCATCACAGCCTTGAAGCAGGTCCATTTTTTCTTTCCTTTTTTTTTTAACCTCTGCTTTCTTCATTCCTCACTCTGCCTCTCTCTTCTCTGTCTCTCTC
The DNA here is from genome assembly GCF_033978785.1 of Entelurus aequoreus. Lineage (NCBI taxonomy): Eukaryota > Metazoa > Chordata > Actinopteri > Syngnathiformes > Syngnathidae > Entelurus > Entelurus aequoreus. The sequence goes on from NC_084735.1 coordinate 77,449,425, forward strand.
TTTTCTCTACGACTTTAGCTTGTCAAGCCTATTTATTTATTCATGCATGTGATTTGAAAGTGCCCCAGCTTTATTGCTATTTTAATTGTGTTGTTTTTACTTAGCTGCCCCTTCCAATGAGAAGACGTAAAAGATGGAGCTTCACATTTTAGAGCACAGCTTGAAAGTGGCGAGTATAGAGAAAGAGGGCATCCAGATTTGCACCCACGGATTAATAAAACTCGCCTTCCTGGCCTCCAAAACAAGGTACGTCAGCCATGGTAATTATCAACTAGAAAAAAAAGACGATTTAAAAATGTAGAGTGGCGTTTAAAAGGCTAGCGGTGCCATTTAAGCTAGTTCCGGTGGTTCATTGAACGCATCATACGCGCTAATTAAATGTGTTTTTTAAAAGAAGACCGTTCGTTAGTAACGATAACCAGGCCTATAACTAGTTGTCATTTGCTGGCGTTGTATCATTTGTAGCTAGGGGGAGTGTACGGTATATTAATATTTTGTGTATGACTGTAACTAAACCTGTGTCCTGCTATATTGTCACTTCTTTATGTGGCGTTCAGGGTCTGCATTCAACCCAAAGAGATGTTGCTGAGGCCTTCAGTGGTTGTTGCCTTTTTTTTTCTTTTTTTTTTTAGAGGCTATTAATATGTGCCTAAGCAGGTTAAGTTCCCTAAATTCACCATGTGAGCTCAACCAGGCTTTGCTGACAAACACCGTTTTGGGGGTTTTCCATCAAATAATTGATACTTTTGGCTTGTGGGTCTTAATGGTCTGTCTTTTCTGCAAATTAGAGATGGGATGTTCACGAACAAATAGTCTTTTGGGTAGTTTTAGGTGAACAATGAAAACTGGTTCTATGGAGTGAATTTACTGCCAAAACTTCACAAACACACCAAAAAATGTTTTACTTGCGCCCAAAGATTAAAATAAGTAAAAAAAACATTTTTTTTCCAATAAAAGATATCGCAAGTATAATCATTTTCTTCAACTAAAAAACGATTCACAAATGTAATTTATATATAACTTTTCGCAGTAATATTCCACCTTGCACGATCTATACACTTGCACTCAGAGTACCCGTAATTCAGGTGGTGCTGCTGAGTCAATTTAAGGCCTTTGCGCATGGTGCCGTCCGCCAAACATAACAAAGAAGCAGCATGGTGGGGAGTAAAATGGCGGTCAGAAGAGAGGTTGAATTCATAGGTTAACTTACAGATTGAGCTTGTTTCCCCTGGACTAGAAAATCAGTCAGTTAAAGGAAATTTAGAAGCATTTGGATTACCTTTTTTTTTTTTTTTTAAATATAAAAAAATTGAGAAATATAATTACAAAAAAATACAATTTTAATTGCATTTTATTTTGTTTATTTTTATTTGGACTTACTTTGAGTTTATAATTCTAAAAAGGTAGTTAAGCGTACACACTTTAGGTATGGTAGTACAATTTTGTACTCCCATTTTAATGTCTTTTTTATTGTATTTGTATTCATGTTATATCTATAATGCATTTTATTCTTATTTTAAGCGTACACACTTTAGGTATGGTAGTACAATTTTGTACTCACATTTTTATGTCTTTTTTATTGTATTTGTATTCATGTTTGTTATATCTATAATGCATTTTATTCTTATTTGTGTATTTTTTTTCTATATTAACCCCTTTTGTTTCTGACGCTAATGTGTTTGACGCTGATGTGTAATTTATTTGCCGAAACACACAGGGCACTGTTTCCTAGCGTGTCGATCTAATAAGCAACCATAGCACAGGCGAAAAATAGCAAGTAAAGAGCAACAATGCGATTGGAGCTGGAAATGATCAATGTGGTACAAATGTCACTTTTATCTCAACTGTTCATCTGAAATGGGATTATACACAAGAGGGTGTCCCGATCCGATGCTGATATCAACAACAACAACAAAAACATTATCAAATGATATCGACTTGCATGTAAAATCCCTGATACAAACAGTCCTGCAGTGCGTTTACTTGCGCAAAGCTGGACAGCCAATCTAAATGTTCTCCAATAAGCACAAAGTTAGTCTTTCAATTAGCATCTAGAATTTCAACTAAGCGCACAATAGCATACAAGCTAGACATATGTAATAAGTGTCCTTAATTGAAGAATATTGCAATCTAAAACAGCACATTTGTCAAAATATTTATTGTTGCATATTACTTACACATACAAAGTCTTCAAGGTAGAAGTGTACTAGAAAGTATCCAGTAACAAACGTGTTCGCATCATTCAGCTTACTGTGTCATGAGTTTAACTTTATAAACTATTGTACAAATAAAAAGATACCACTCCATTTCAACTCAAAGAGGAACTGAACTTTTGGGGAATTTTGCCTGTCATTCACAATCCCTACGTAAGACCAGAACACACGTTTTTCTTTTTTGTATGCATTCTAATTTGTAATACACAGCTAGTATGAGATGGCCAACAATGCTGCTAATGGGAGGGCTCGATTGCACCCATAAAGCCCTCTAAAAATAAAAAAACACAAGAAAAAAACGCCAGCTATACTCTTAATTTACATCTCGGGACCTGAACATTAACCAAATATTTGCAACGTTGCTTTATAAGCGCTTACTTTTCGTGACGCTGTGAACTGGCTTCTATCCAGCTACTGACACACTGAGCCAGCGAGCTGCTGCATCGCCTCTAAGTTAGTAGAAGTTAATTCTAGATTATATATCATGCCTCTCACTTGTATAGTGGAAGTATGTGGCAATCAACTGAGAAATAGGTCAACTTTGAAATCCAACTTATACCTGAAAATGGCGAGAAAGACATGAAGACGCTTCTTTAGTTTTTTGTGTGAGGATTATGATTAATTCTTCATCTAAATGGGAAGATAAACATCCCATCAGTCAGCATCCCAGTGAGAGCAGACATTGTACAGTAAGTGACTGTTTTATTATGTTTGTAGTTTGTATTTCTTGTTTAGCACTGAGCAATACTACTACTTACTGATTCAGCATCTAAAACTTGTAACTCATCCTTTGTATACTCAGGCTCAAAAATATAAGTGTCTGGATCATCATTTGTACCAAAGAAGTTGTCGTTGTCTCTCATGAAGTCTGCCATGATCAATAGTGTTGTTGTTGAAGGAAATAACGTTGTGATGAGAATGCGAAATTAATGCACCGCCGTATGCTTAAAATGAGCAAAATACGTAAATATTATGTCAGGATATTATGTATGTACCTGTTACTACAATACAAATACACTTTACCGAAGGTTGATGGAAGTTTTTTTTAAGAGTACTTTATAGGCAGAATAAACCAATTCCCATTGTCTCCATTGTTAGCTGACTTTTGCTAGTGTTTATTTATGAGTTAGAATGCATTAAAAAAAAAAACATGGGTGCTTGTCTTTCATAAGGATTGTGAATGATAGGCGCAACTCCAAATAAAAAGGTGCAGTTCCCCTTTAAAGACAGCATAAGTCCATTCCAGACTGTTCATAATAAATAATTAGTGTTTTTCATACCTACCATTGTGCTCTCTTTTACAAATGTCACTTGATAAAATATTTTCTAAAACTACAAAATAATATCGTAACAAATCAATATAGGTATCTGCCAACACAATGCTCCAACATCGGTATAGGGCACCCAGAGTATACACAGCAAACAACCAATCACAATGGGTGTGTATACACGCAATGTTGTGTAATGTTATACACAATGGCAGTCGTAACTCTACAGTTTAGAGTCTAAACTGTCACACAAGTTTGTAGGCCCAATATTCACGCAAATGTTCAAATTTCAAAAACTATAAAAAGGTTGTACGTTGACACTAAGCATAGCGTATATATTATACTCATACACTTCAATAGCATACCTTAAAGGCCTACTGAAATGAATTTTTTTTATTTAAACGGGGATAGCAGATCTATTCTATGTGTCATACTTGATCATTTCGCGATATTGCCATATTTTTGCTGAAAGGATTTAGTATAGAACAACGACGATAAAGATTGCAACTTTTGGTATCTGATAAAAAAAAGGCTTGCCCCTACCGGAAGTAGCGTGACGTAGTCAGTTGAACATATACGCAAAGTTCCCTATTGTTTACAATGATGGCCGCATGAAGTGAGAGAGATTCGGACCGAGAAAGCGACAATTTCCCCATTAATTTGAGCGAGGATGAAAGATTTGTGGATGAGTAAAGTGCAAGTGAAGGACTAGTGGGGAGTTGAAGCTATTCAGATAGGGAAGATGCTGTGAGAGCCGGGGGTGACCTGATATTCAGCTGGGAATGACTACAACAGTAAATAAACACAAGACATATATATACTCTATTAGCCACAACACAACCAGGCTTATATTTAATATGCCACAAATTAATCCTGCATAAAAACACCTGCGTGTTTGTTATGCTAGCTCCTAGCTCCTCTGCTAGCTCCTAGCTCCATAGAACACGCCAATACAATTCAAACACCCGATCAACACACACAATCACTCAGCCCAAAAGACCGTTCACCTAACCCAAGGTTCATAAAGCTTATATATTTAAAAAAAGTTACGTACGTGACGCGCACATACGGTCAAGTTATCGAATGTTTAGCAGCCAAGGCTGCATACTCACGGTACCTGATATTCAGCTGGGAATGACTACAACAGTAAATAAACACAAGACATATATATACTCTATTAGCCACAACACAACCAGGCTTATATTTAATATGCCACAAATTAATCCTGCATAATAACACCTGCGTGTTTGTTATGCTAGCTCCTAGCTCCTCTGCTAGCTCCTAGCTCCATAGAACACGCCAATACAATTCAAACACCCGATCAACACACACAATCACTCAGCCCAAAAGACCGTTCACCTAACCCAAGGTTCATAAAGCTTATATATTTTTAAAAAGTTACGTACGTGACGCGCACGTACGGTACGGTACGTGTTATGCTAGCTCCTAGCTCCTCTGCTAGCTCCTAGCTCCATAGAACACGCCAATACAATTCAAACACATGATCAACACACACAATCACTCAGCCCAAAAGACCGTTCACCTAACCCAAGGTTCATAAAGCTTATATATTTAAAAAAAGTTACGTACATACGCAAAAAAAAGCCAAAGCTGCATACTCACAGTAGCACGTCTGCGTCTTTGTCATCCAAATCAAAGTAATCCTGGTAAGAGTCTGTGTTGTCCCAGTTCTCTACAGGCGTCTGTGTATCCAAATCAAAAGTCCTCCTGGTTAGAGTCTCTGTTATCCGAGTTCTTCCATCTTGACTGCATCTTTCGGGAATGTAAACAAAGAAGCGCCGGCTGTGTACTGTTGTGGCTGACTACGTTCGAAAAATACGTCCATTTCGCACCGACAACTTTCTTCTTTGCTTGCTCGGCTTCCTTCTCCATAATGCAATGAACATGATTGAAACAGATTCACGAACACAGATGTCCAGAATACTGTGGAATTATGAAATGAAAACAGAGCTTTTTCGTATCGGCTTCAATGTGGAAGGCATACCCGTGTTCGCCGGGCTACGTCACACGCATACGTCATCCTCAGAGGCGTTTCGAACCGGAAGTTTAGCGGCAAATTTAAAATGTCACTTTATAAGTTAACCCGGCCGTATTGGCATGTGTTATAATGTTAAGATTTCATCATTGATATATAAACTATCAGACTGCGTGGTCGGTAGTAGTGGGTTTCAGTAGGCCTTTAACAAGTGACATTTTCGATATGAATCCTCTTCCCTGGTGCAACTCCATGTTCGTATTCTTTGAAAGAACCTTAAAAGCAAAACAACTTTAATTCCTACTGGCCTCGTCCTACGGCAGAACGCCAACATTTACGACGGCTTTAAAGGCATAATAAATTGAGAATTCTGTCATTTGCGGTCAACTTCATTGTAGGGCAACCGCATCTTGACGGAGTGCACTACTTGGCCACAACCAGTAGAGGCACTGTTGTCTAAAGAGTGATTTCATTATGGCCGCTGGAAGAAGAGCATTTTTCCTGTCTCGTTCAAAATAATATAAAAAAAAATCCCCCATAGTCACTAAAGGAAATTAGTCGCTGATATTACCTTTCCGATCTCCGCACTTCCTCCATTTTATTGAGGCAACAACCTTGGCTGCCTTTGCCTGCTGATAAGCCTCCTCAGCAGCATATTTTCCACCTTATCGCAGGCTCACTCAACTATCAGGCCTCTTTTCTCCACTCAATTCCATTTCCGTGCTTCCTGGTCCTTTTTTTATTGTCTCTTACCGCTTTGCTATTTTGATGAAAAGAGATTTATCATGTGTTCCACACTAATGTGAGCCGAGGACACAAGTTGGGAGCAGAAGTGGAATCAGCTGATCTGAAACGAGCTCGGCCAGCTGGCTGGCTTGTACTGCAATTAGAAGTCGCCATGGTGACACCTACTACTCACCAGCACGGTGACATAAGGGTTCGCAACTGGGCGATTTGTTTCGATTGATGCCTCTCATTGATCTGTTCGTGTTTGTGACGAGGGGTGTTTTTATTTCTTTATTTTACAAAATCCTCAGGAAAATGCTTGAGCAAGCCATTAAGCAAAAGCCTCTAACAATAAGGACATCTTTATTTGAACAGTAAACCGGAAGAAAGTAACTTCCGGAAAACCCAGACCATCAATTAGGATAAAATATGTAGGTGGTGCAACCTGCTTAAGTGGTCAACCCGTTTATGTCACCAACCATTTTCTTCTTATTACTAAAAAGTGCCTGCTTAAGTTGACGTTGACATAAACATGGACAGCCGACCATTTGACCACAGAGGGTCAAATGGGACTAAATCAAATAAATAATCTTTAAATAATTTCTTAAATGTGTCTAATTAATTATAATTGTAATTAAATACATAAATGTTAAGTGTATTTGATGTAAAAGTACATTTAATTATTTAAAATCATTATTATTGATTTTATTTTATTTCATGATGAAATTGATTTCCCGATTGTATTATTTAATGATTTATCTATTTATTGAGACAAAATCAAATAAATCTTTATTAAATACATACATGTTATTGTCATAAATGTATTTATTGTAAAAGTACATTTAATTATTGAATCATTTAAATATTTAATTATTGTATTTCCCGATTGTATTAATTATTCAATGATTTATTTCATGAGACAAAATTAAATACATCTTTAAATAATTACTTAAATTTGTCTTAATTGTAATAAAATAAAAAAAATTTAAACGTGTCAAATGTATTTGATGTAAAAATAAATGTAATTAGTTGAACATTTATTATTTCAATATTGAATTATTTATTTGATTAGATTATTTTCATGATGAAATTTTTTCCCGCTGTTATTCATTATTTAGTGATGTATCTATTTCACAAATTTATCTGTCAAAGTCAGTGGGCGGGGCCCACACAAATTCGGTCCAATGATTAGTCTGAAACCTGGAAGTCTGTTTTACAACATGGCGCCTAAGATATAGCCTGACTTTTTCAAGACTTGGTGGTATTTAGGTTTATGTTGCTGTGTGTTGTAGTATTGTTAACTTCATCATCATTGCTAAGCATTGTGAAATATTAACGTAACTACTGTCTAATTACGCTGCGTTAACTCGTGCACACAGTCACTTTCTGTTCCGTGCGAAGTAAGCTTCAGAATAATTCTATCACAGCAACTAACAAAAAAATAAAACATTTATTTAGCCACCTACTTAACAGTATGCAATATAAAAACATGGACAAATTAATACATATGAACAATGTCAACAAACTGTCGCAGATTCAATAATCGGCCATTCCCATGTCTTGGACCAAAGTCCCAAGTGAATGTGCAAGCAATGGCTAGTTTTGGTTCCGGTTATGTTGACATAAACGGGTTCCAGTGTAATATCTTAAAGAGTCAAGGTAATTTTTTATTTTCTGCCTTTTTTGATTGATTGATTGATTGATTGAGACTTTTATTAGTAGATTGCCCAGTGAAGTACATATTCCGTACAATTGACTACTAAATGGTAACACCCGAATATGTTTTTCAACTTGTTTAAGTCGGGGTCCACTTAAATTGATGCATGATACAGATATATACTATCATATATACTATCATCATAATATAGTCATCACACAAGATAATCAACAGAGTATATACATTGAATTATTTACAATCGGGGGTGTGCCTCAAGCTAAGTTAAAAGTAAAATTAAAGTACCACTGATAGTCACACACACACTAGGTGTGGTGAAATGACCCTCTGCATTTGCTCCATCCCCTTGTTCCACCCCCTGGGAGGTGAGGGTAGCAGTGAGCAGCAGCGGTGGCTGCGCTCGGGAATCATTTTGGTGAATTAACCCCCAATTCCAACCCTTGATGCTGTGAGTGCCAAGCAGGGAGGTAATGGGTCCCATTTTCATAGTCTGTGGTATGACTCGGCCGGGGTTTGAAGTCACGACCTACCGATCTCAGGGCGGATACTCTAACCCAGGGGTAGGAAACCTATGGCTCTCGAGCCAGATGTGGCCCTTTTGATGACTGCATCTGGCTCTCAGATGAATCTTAGTTGACAGTCAATCAATCAATCAATCAATGTTTACTTATGTAGCCCTAAATCACGAGTGTCTCGAAGGGCTGCACATGCCTCAAAGACATCCTCGGCTCAGATCCCACATCAGGGCAAGAAAAAACTCAACCCAATGGGATAACAATGAGAAACCTTGGAGGGGACCGCAGATGTGGGGACCACAGTGGACGTCGAGTGGATCTAGTATAATATTGTTAGTCTAGTCCATAGTGGATCTAACATAATAGTGACATTGGTAATCACAGTGTTAAAAATAACGTTCAAAATATAAAACAATCTCATGCATTTCAATGCATCCATCCGTTTTCTACCGCACCTGTTCAAGAAGTCGTATTAATGGTAAGAAGTATTTTATTTAGTATTGGTTAGCTTCAGAATAACAATGTTATTAAGAAGAATAAGAGACTTGTTATACTCTAAAAATGTTGGTCTTGCTTAAAAATGCACGTATTTAGTGTTACAAAAATATTATATGGCTCTCATTGAAATACATTTTAAAATATTTGGCTTTCATGGCTCTCTAGGCCAAAAAGGTTCGCGACCCCTGCTCTAACCACAAGGCCACTGAGCAAGATAGTGTTTCCTTTTATTACACTAAAAAAATAGTCCTATTCATTTTGTTTACATGTGGCCATGTCATTTGTGTCTCCATGATGGTTGTTTACAATTTGTGCTTTTTACAGAAGAACGAGCGATCACATTCTTTATAATGTGATGCGTCCTTGAGCAATAGAGAAGACATTTTTGAGATTTATCTTCTGAATGATGACGAGTGATATGTAACTGGGGAGTAGAGATCGCATGACTCTGCTCACACTGACGTGTTTCTGGTATAAGTCAAATCAAAGTCTAATCGGAGGCAGCTAAAATAAAACACATTAGCGATAAATAATGAGTGTATTTGTGATGTCTGTCGACTCGCAAAGACATTCTGCTACGCTCCCAAATTGAGGAACTCCCCTCCCTGCCCTCCACAAATATTTGATGTAATTAATGTTTCTGCTTGGGAAGCAGACAAGGTTGTGCAGAGTTCAGAGCGTTGCAGCAGCAGCAGCAACAACAACAACTCTATCAAAGACTCCTTGTGAAGTTCCTTACTCTCGCTGGGAATTTGACTAATGCGGCGAACCGTTAGCATTTAGGGCCTGAATACAGCGGTCGTTACGTAGGCCTTGTAATGACGCAGGGACAATTAGTGCACAACAAAGTGAGTCAAAGGACCGGCACCTTCTCGCGGTTTTTCGCACCTGAAAGACGAAAATGGTGCGTATTCAGCTGCTGATCTGCTGTTTTTATTAGAGAGAAATTGTGAAAAGGTGTCTCTTGCTGGGGTAACATACTCTTGATAACAGTTTTTAAACAGGATTAGATACAAGGTCCAATACAACATTTCTATTGAAAAACAGCCCATTATAGAGATAATAATGCTTAGTTATCAGATGTCTTCATTATTGTAATTCACAACAGTGTCCAGCTGAGGAAGGACTATTTGTAGTACTCTTTATGTGTGACAAAATACTAAAAACAGCCCTCAGTATGATGCAGTGAACACTATGGATGCAGCGATTCGTACATTTCATATCACGGTTATTGTGACCTAAGTTATCAGTTATTGATTGATTGTTTGATTGAAACTTTTATTAGTAGATTGCACAGTTCAGTACATATTCCGCAAAATTGACCACTAAATGGTAACACTTGAATAAGTTTTTCAACTTGTTTAAGTCAGGGTCAACGTAAATCAATTCATGGTACAAATATATACAGTAATTTCCGGACTATAAGCCGCTACTTTTTCCCCTCGTTCTGGTCCCTGCGGCTTATACAAGGGTGCGGCTTATTTACGGCCTGTTCTTCTCCGACACCGACGAAGAGGATTTCGGTGGTTTTAGTACGCAGGAGGAAGACGATGACACAATGATTAAAGACTGACTTTTCATATACCGGTAGGCTGGTTATTTTGATAACGTACAGGCGAAGCACTTTGTATTACTTTGCACCGTTGTATTATTTGTACTCTGCACGAATGCTGTTCGCCATGTCAAAGATGTGAAAGTTTGATTGAATGATTGAAAGATTTATTGTTAATAAATGGGACGCTTTGCGTTCCCAAACAGTCATCTCTGTCCCGACAATCCCCTTCGTGGTAGCAGGAACCCCTATATACTACGGTAATTACACATCAAAACCCTGCGGCTTATAGTCGGGTGCGGCTTATATATGGAGCAATCTGTATTTTCCCCTAAATTTAGCTGGTGCGGCTTATAGTCAGGTGCGGCTTATAGTCCGGAAATTACGGTACTATCATCATAATACAGTCATCACACAAGTTAATCATCAGAGCATATACATTAAATTATTTACATTATTTACAATCCGGGGAGTGGGATGAGGAGGGTTTGGTTGATAACAGCACTTCAGTGAGTTCAGATAGCATAAGAACAAGTGTATACATAAGAAATACATTTGATTATTTACATTTGGTTATTTACAATCCGGGGATGTGGAGGAGGGAGGGTGTTAGTCAAGGGTTGAAGTTGCCTGGAGGTGTTTTTTTATTGTGGTTTTGAAGGAGGATAGAGATGCACTTTCTTATACACCTGTTGGGAGTGCATTCCATATTGATGTAGCATAGAAGGAGAATGAGTTAAGACCTTTTGTTAGATCGGAATCTGGGTTTAACGTGGTTTGTGGAACTCCCCCTAGTGTTGTGGTTATGGCGGTCATTTACATCATGGAAGTAGTTTGACATGTACTTCGGTACCAGGGAGGTGTAGCGGATTTTATAGACTAGGCTCAGTGCAAGTTGTTTTACTCTGTCCTCCACCCTGAGCCAGCCCACTTTGGAGAAGTGGGTTGGAGTGAGGTATGATCTGGGGTGGAGGTCTAGAAGTAACCTGACTAGCTTGTTCTGGGATGTTTGGAGTCTAGATTTGAGGGTTTTGGAGGTGCTAGTGTACCAGGAGGTGCAAGCGTAATCGAAAAAGGATTGAACGAGAGTTCCCGCTAGAATCTTCAAGGTGCTTTTGTTGACCAGAGAGGAGATTCTGTAGAGAAATCTCATTCGTTGGTTGACCTTTCTGATTACCTTGGTTGCCATTTTATCACAGGAAAGATTAGCCTCTAGGATGGAACCTAGGTAGGTGACCTCATCTTTCCTGGTAATCATTAGTATCATGTTATTGTTGGATCAGCTTTATTGGCCAGGTGTGTTTCACACACAATAAATTTGACTTGGTAGATTGTGCTCTCTTTGTACAATGTAAACGATTAAATTCAATATAAACAAGTCCTGAAATAACTGTGTGCCAGGCTAATATAACAGAGCAAAAGGATGATGAAGTGAACATGAGTAATGAGTAATGAGTGAACAGATGACAGATTAGTTCCAGGGTTATTTCACAGCAACAGTTCTGACTCTAACTGTTTAGCTTTCATCAGTCAATAGCCTGGGTGAAGAAATTGTTCTTATGACGCGTTGTTTTGGCGTACAGTGATTTTAACTCACTTTTTTTTAAATAAGTATAAATAAGGCAACACCATGTGTTTGTAGAAGTTTAGATTGGGGTACGACAATGTGTCTTGTGGTCATGTTAGCATCGAAAGTAGCTAGCGATTAGCACGGTAGCTGCTGCGCTAGGAAATGAGAAATATCACCGTAAGTTAATGGCAGTGCGTTAATCAATCACAGTTTTTTGATAATTGAAATTTGAAATGGTAATACTAACCGTTGGGAATTTTACTGCGGTTTAGCATGGACACCGGTAATCGTTACATTCCTAAAAAATAGTAAGATCAATTGGTGTATATTAACAATAAGCACAAGTGGAAATAAAACAATGTTCAACTAAAGTAAACGTTTGTAAATATACTAAAATATAAGTAAAGTGTAACCAATTTAAGATATAGCACAGTTAAATTACTGAGTAGTTACTCAATTTATTATTTTATAAAGGTGATTATCTGCAGAATCGTTTTCAAACCAGTCTAAACTTCTCTTGGGTATTGAACCCATTTTAAATACAGTTGTACACATTAAGAACAATTACAGGCATACAGTATTCCATCCATCCATTTTCTACCGCTTGTCCCTTTTGGGGTCGCGGGGGGTGCTGGAGCCTATCTCAGCTGCATTCGGATGGAAGGCGGGGTACACCCTGGACAAGTCGCCAGTATTGTACTTACAAAAGATGCAGTTACACAACATCACGTCTTGTCAAAGCACATTCCTGTAAAATGAAAAGTGCATTACCTTGTTGGACAACAACCTCTGCCTGATTCGTAGCTGCAGAATTTAATTTTTTTTTTTACCATAGAGGTAGCACCTTTGAAACATTTTTAAATTAAGAGTACATTTGCTAGATTTACAAATATGCAGAGTAAAATATTTTCAACACAACTTAAGTAAAAGTACAATTTCCAAAATGTGTGTCGTTTCCCGCAGGACTGCAATCTGTGGCGTTTGTGCTGGGGTGGGAAGTGAGGTCAGTAGATGACCCCATCGTCTAATTTACATAATTGGCCCTGACATATGTGAGCAATCTACATGAAAAGGAAAACAAATCAGTTTAGAATAACTAATGAACCGTCTTGGTAACACTTGATTAGGTTGGTGAGTCTTTTTATTCCCTGTCAGACGAGGAGGTGTGTAGCGTTCACATTTTAACCAATACCTCCGATGCCAATTTTCAGTACTTTTGTGTGTGCTATCCTTCCATCCATTCTCTACCGCTTGTCCCGTTGGGGGTCGCGGGGGGTGTTGGAGCCTATCTCAGCTGCATTCGGGCGGAAAGCGGGGTACACCCTGGACAAGTCGACACCTCATTGCAGGGCCAACACAGAGACCGACAACATTCACACACTTTGATTATATTTTTTTAATGCAACATTTAAAAATTAGCTGATTATCCTGTTTTCTTACACATTTGAGTCTCATTTGCATTGCAGTTGCACTTCCAAGACTTTACCAGATGGCAGTACTGTATAGGCTATCTAACTAGGAAGTAGGTTTTTCTAGGAAACCGAATGTAGCACACTACAAAGTGTGTATACTGTAAGTATTGTAATTACACACCGGCTGTTTGATTGTAACATTCATCTTAGTTGTAGTTATCATTGAAATCGCCATGTTAAATTGCTAATGTTGATAGAGTTCTGTCCATGGCAAATCCAATCTGGGTAAATTGGAATCAAGACAGCGCATTTTTGAAGAGTTGAGCCTTACTTTACATTTGAGCGTTTCCTACCAAGCATGTTTGCTTTGTTAATGTTGAAAATTGCAACATTACTTCAAGGGAGTTTTGCTGATTCTGCCCTTTGCGCTGCTCGAGTGATTGTTGCCTTAAGCCGGTGTCCAGTCTGCAACCGGACGTGATGTCACATGCAACAACAGTATCGAAATAGGCCACCGTTTGATTTTACGTGAATGGATACCCGGTAGTAGTTGGTCGGTTCCTATTACAGTGTTTCCCACACATTCATTTATTTGTGGCGGCCCACCACGAAAGAATTACGTCCGCCGCAAATAAAAAAATATTTGTATTTTTTTTCCTGTCCAGCTTCTCAGGCAAATCATATAGTTGATGTAGGTGCCCATATTGGCTGTTCAGATTTACTTTACAAAAGAGAAGTGTAGGATACTTCTCTTTTTGCCTTATTTGTATTTGACCACTACGGTTTTCTGTTTATTTGTTACTGACTGTGGCAGGACACCTTTGCCTCTGTTTCACTTTATGTTGCTGGTAAATAATATGGTTGTAGTAGTAGGCTAAAGTTAAATTATTTAGTATGCACTAATTAAAGGGGCAGAGCTTTAAGAGACATTTTAACTTTTATATTTTATAAAGATATATTTTTTGTAAGAACCACAATTAATAAATATATTTCAGTGAATAACTTATTGTTCAAATCTGTATATAAATATGTACATAAAGTGTTGTAATTATATTGTAAAATGGATGGATGGACGTTTAAAACAAAACTGTTATTAATTAGTAAGTATACATTTTTTGAGCCTTTTTAGAGAAAATCATATCATTGTAGTAAATTATGCAAATTACTCGATGATGTCATGTGACCACGCCCATAGCCACGCCCCCACCGCCACAGGTATCTTGGCAGTTTATGGGAAACACTGTATTAAGTACCGAATTCGGCACCCATCCCTAGTACGAGGTGTTTTTAAGAAACAGCAATGTACAACTTCACAAAAATTAACAAAAAAACTAAACTAGTAATTTGATACCTTTAAGTGATTTAAGATAGTGTTGTTTTTTACCAAGGAAAGTTTGTCTATACCTTGCAGTGAAATGGCGCGCATCAGCAATATTTGACAGCCATTAACATTTATTTTTACAGTATTTGTCCCCGATTCCGCAAATCGATGCTTCCTGAAAGCAGTGCGTGATTTGTTTAGTGGTGAATGTGCTTCCGATTTGTGCGACCTCAACACCATGTTTTTGTCCACTCAGGTGCAAGTTCTTCAGCTTGACAGAGACTCCGGAGGACTACACCATCATCGTGGACGAGGAGGGCTTTAAAGGTGAGCTTCCTTGCACGGTCACCGCGGCAACCATTGATCGGGCGGGGGGGTGGAGTCACTGTGTAATCCAGTAATGTTTGAGCACACTTTGTCACTATGGTTGTGGGTCCAAGCTGGCGCTGGGCTTGTTTGGCTGATTGAGTGAATCCACCATGTCGTTACGAAAGCCTTCTCTGGGCCTGAATATCCTCGGTTACCCCGGAGACCACAGCCTATTTGTTGCGTAATCGGCGCAGGTATTTTCTACGGGTGACTTAAGGAAAATACGTGAAGGGGAAACCTCTGTTTATAAACCGAGTTTATTCTGCTATCGTATAACATCATCACTTTGTAGACGCGGTGGATTGGATAATCTTGATCCATCATCATTAAGACTCGTTAGCATAAACGATCACAGGGCCCATATGCTACTATTTGTCAACATTCCAGAATTGAATAAAGCCACAATACTGTTTTGGAATAGTATTGTCTATAATCTAGGCTTAATGCTGGTATTTAAACTGTTCAAAAGTGCTTTACTGTGAAGTCGCTGTTTTGTGTGTGTAGGAGCCTAAATGCTGTTTGTGTTAATTTGCATATTTTGTGGTGGGTGCTTTATGTTTGTTCAGCCAAAATGGGACTATTTGCTTGATTTGCATGCTTAGAATAATTATTACATTTGTCTAAATAATTTGATGATATAACTGTTTAAATTGCATATATGGCGGAAGGATCTGTGTGGTAGGTTGGTTTTTTTGGACGCAGTGCGTTATGGGTAATGACAGTCAGGTGCGGGGGAATTGAGCCACACAGTTTTTTGACCTCACTCTTACTTTTTCTAACTCTTTTTTACTGTAACAAACTCGCTTCATTTTGCCATTCATTTGTTCCCACATCGTTATTGTTTTACGTTTTGAATTATTAAATTAGCAAGTAAACTATACAAAACGAAGAGGAGCGTCTGGAGTTGTTTGTTGTCGCCGCAGCAAGCGGAGCCAGGAGAAAGTAGAGGAGCGTCAAGCTAAAGGCTTCATTAGGAATCTACATTTTAGTCCAAAAACTGTGTGGCTCAATTCCCCCGCACCTGACTGTCATTACCCATAACGCACTGCGTCCAAAAAAAAAACAACCTACCACACAGATCCTTCCGCCATATATGCAATTTAAACAGTTACATCATCAAATTATTTAGACAAATGTAATAATTATTCTAAGCATGCAAATCAAGCAAATAGTCCCATTTTGGCTGAACAAACATAAAGCACCCACCACAAAATATGCAAATGAACTCAAACAGCATTTAGGCTCCTACATTACCGGCCCCTAATTGTTATCAATGTCCTTGAAACAATTACTTAAACGTGTTAATTCAAATTCAAGGTGCCTAAATAGCCTTAACACTTCTCAAAGAAGCTTGTAGTCCTTTGCCCCATTCAACTTGAGGTCTTTGCTTCATCGCCATACTTTAATGATCTTCTGCTTCTTGAAGAAGACAAAGCTTTGTAATAGGGCGACGAAGCTCGTTAGTCTTAGTTTTCACTTGAACTTGACGAACAAGTCCGTCTCCACCAGGAAAAGTTTCTGAAATTCTTCCAAGTGGCCAGGAATTTCTGGGTGAAGTGTCGTCCACGATCAGCACCACGTCTCCAACACAAAAGTTTCTTCTAGGTGAAGACCATCGCTGACGTTCTTGAAGCTGCGCTAGGTATTCCTTACACCAGCGTTTCCAGAAGATGTCCGCAAGGTATTGTACTTGTCTCCATCTGCGACTGGCATATTGGTCGCACGGATGAAACACTCCTGGAGGTAGCTCAGGTTTGACCTTCAGCAATAACAGATGGTTGGGTGTGAGAGCCTCCAAGTCGTTGAGGTCTGAAGATGTCTTTGTGATGGGTCTGCCGTTTATGACTGCTTCGGCTTCACAAAACAAGTTATAAAGACCCTCTTCATCCAAAACTTGTACCTTTACAGTGACGCTCAGTATTTTTCTCACTGAACGGATTAGCCGCTCCCAGCTTCCTCCATGGTGAGATCCTGCTGGTGGATTGAAATGCCACTGGACACCTCTTTATAACAAGTGTTCGTAAATCTTCTTGGTGTTCCATTCTTTGATTGATTTCCTCATTCTGCTGTCAGCTGATCGAAAGTTCCATTATCGGAATACATCTCTTTGACTTGTCCTCTTCTGGCAATAAATCTTCTGATTGCATTAAGACATGCATCGGTGTCGAGTGAGGATGCAACTTCCAGATGTACGGCTCTTAAAGCAAGACACGTGAAGATGACGCCATACCTCTTTACATGTCCTCTTCCCCTCTTCACTTGGAACGGACCAAAGTAATCCACACCGACTCTCGTGAAAGGTGGATCGTCGGGTAGGACCCTGCATGTTGGTAGATCTGCCATGAGTTGCTTTCCAGCGGCTCCGTGGAGTCTTTTACAGATGACACACCTGGACAGAAACCTTCTGATGGCTCCAATGGCTCCAGGTATCCAAAATTTCTGACGTAGATTGGCCATCATGTGATTCCTTCCGGCGTGAGCTGTTAGGTCATGAATATGTCTCAACACAAGCCTTCTGATGTGTGAATCTTTAGGCAATATGGCTTGCTGCTTGGAGTAGTTAGGCATTGCTGCACGGCTCAACCTTCCGCCAACTCTCATAACTCCATCTTGAAGAATTGGATTTAACTTGAAAAGTGAACTACTTTTCTTTACTCTTTGATTTTTCTCCAACATCGCCCAATCTTCCTTGAAACGTTGTCTTTGACAGAACTTCACAATTTTGTGTTTCTGCTTTAGTCTTGGCTTTTGTGCTAATGAGCCGGGTTTAGACTAGGACTTAGACAAACTTTATTGATCCACAAGGGAAATTGGTGGAAAGGATAAGGAAGGAAAAGATAATGCACACAAGGGCACACAAAGAGTGTGAAAACAAAAGGTATAGATGATATTAAAAAGCTACCATAGTAGCATATATATATATATATATATATATATATATATATATATATATATATATATATATATATATATATATATATATATATATATATATATATATTACACACAGCTCTATTGGGTAATACAGTAGATGTCATGTATCGCAGACAACAACTTAACATTAAATAGTAGGCCGGGAGGACACAAACGACATTAGCATAGCGATGTGCTGTTTGACTTGGGCCAATAACAAATTTTGCTGGATGATATGTTGTCCCACAATTTAGTGCAGATAAATATTATTGTAAGCATTATTTTGGACCAAACTAAGCACTAATGCAGGGGTTCTTAACCTTTTTGGCCTCAGGGACCAATTTTTCCACTACAGTGGGGCCAGCGGCCCATTCAAATATTTACTTTGAATTAATAATCTTACTTATGAGTTTAATGATATCCAATAATTATATCTAACCTACTTACAGTTTAACACACATGTGAAATTATATGAAACCATGTTTAAATCACAAATATTATCAAGGTTTAGGTCAGGCTGATTACACAAAAATACTAATCAATTCTACTGCAAAAGAAGGAACTCGTAATAAATACAATTATGCAGTGCTAAAATAAATACTCTAATTAAATGAACAACAATAAATGTTTCTTAAATAAACTGACAAAACAATTTACGTGCAAATGAAAATATAGCTTCACCACTTTAGTCATATTTTTTGCGCTAAAGAAACATCTGACTTTAGCTCCAGACTTCTTCTGTTTGATATTTTCTTTACTGCCACAAGTGGTGGAAAAGTGTATTACAACTAAGTACCGCCGCGGCCCATACGGACCACAATGACAAGAAACACGTCACTAATGTAATTATAACATAATTAAGGAATGCAAGTAACCCCTTTCAAAGTCAATACACTTGTATCGCTCATTAGTTTTTTACCATTGTAATTGGAAAGTTCAGAACTTTTATGTGTCCTAAATAAGAAGACATACATAAGAAAATAATCTCAATCTTTGTTTGCAACAATTGCACTTAAATAAATATTAAACATCTTCAAGTACAGTTTTTTTCCCAGTTGTAAAACTGGATCAGTTGGTTAGTTTTCATTCATCTTAATTTGTGTTACCTTTCAGTGCTTCTCACTAGCAACTAGCAAGAAGCGACTCGCGTGTATGTGTCTGTGTGTAAACTGGCGGTCCAGCATGCGCTTATCCGAGACAAAGATTGTAGATGGATAACGAGGATGCATTCTGTTCATTTAATTTTTGCTATCAAATAGACACGCTCTAGAGCTGAGAGCGATGCACAGAGTGAATCCTCTTGCACCCTGATTGGAAGCGACTGGCAATGATCAAACATGGCAATTTATCAAAGTTATTGAGTTCATTTTCCTGTATCAATCGATTAATTTATTTATTATCTACTGGCCCAGGTCTATGTGCTTTGCTAGCTAGCTACGGACTGTAGCACACATGTTTCAGAGTTTATTCATTTAAATTAGGGACAATACATATTAAAGGCCATATGCATGTAAATTGATTGTAAATAATTCAATGTATATACTCTGCTGATTATCTTGTGTGATGACTGTATTATGATGATAGTATATATCTGTATCATGAATCAATTTAAGCGGACCCTGACTTAAAACAAGTTGAAAAACTTATTTGGGTGTTACCATTTAGTGGTCAATTGTACGGAATATGTACTGTACTGTGCAATCTACTAATAAAAGTTTCAATCAATCAATCAATCAAAATATGCTAGATTATAGCCAATGGATCATTTCCATGTTTCGTCCCTTCGGCAGGTTGATGTTTACATAGGATTAATATGACAACTTTGACAAGCAAAACAATTAGTCTTAAAAGGTAAAAGTAGTAACAGGTACCCAAATAGTTGGATAATATTAAACAAATATACATGTTTAAGCATGATTGTGGCAGCAGTGTTGTTCTTCCAATAGCCAAAGTTTTAGATGTTTGGTGAAAGGTGTCGGGAGTTATCACTGTTACCTATACCCCATGCTAGGTTAACATATTTGCTGAAGAAAAACACAATGATCAAACTTACATTGCCAACCAGCGGATAGTTGACAGCGCCTTGGGCTTTGCTTTAAGATGTGTAGCAAAGCCTGAGGAAGGTGATTTCCCCCCCCCCCTCGTTTCATGTTATGAAAACCTGGAACTTCAAAAACAAACGTGAGAGGGCCTTTTCTTTTAGAAGTGAGTGAAAACAAGTAAGGGAGAAAAACATTATGATCATTAACATAACTTATTGACACACATTACAGTTAGAACCTCATTAAAAAAGTATATTTCAAATAAGAGGAGAATTTTTAAAATCTAGGTGCCAGCAAGTTTTTCACGGGTTCCTCTTGTTCCCCCTCGCAGAGCTGCCAGAGTCGGAGCACATCAGCGTGGCCGATGCCACGTGGTTGGCGCTCAACGTTGTGTCGGGCGGCGGCAACGCCTCCAACTCGCAGCCCATCGGCGTCACCAAGATAGCAAAGTCGGTCATCGCGCCGCTGGCCGACCACAACATCTCTGTGTTCATGCTGTCCACGTATCAGACGGACTTCATCCTGGTGAGTGGTGTGTCTGCGAGGGGACATAAATACCTCAACATGGGGAACCTCGTGCAGCTTTGGGGAGAAATCCTCTCACAGCAAAGCCGCTGTGGCCACAGGGGGTCTTTTGATTGCTTTGCTGTATGTCGGGGAGTGGACCGTGTCACTGTTTAGTCTGTTACGTAAAAGGGGATCACAAGCTGGCTGGAATTCCAGGACTGTTTCCTGTCTGAATACAGATTTGTCTGACAAAAAACCTCAAATTAATCATCAAAAAAACACTAGAAACCAAACTATTTTTTAAAGGACCCATAGAGGCTAGATGACTACAATTTTACTAACAAGTTCTCTTTATATACAGTACAGGCCAAAAGTTTGGACACACCTTCTCATTCAACGCATTTTCTTTATTTTCCTGACTATTTACATTGTCACTGAAGGCATCAAAACTATGAATGAACACATGTGGAGTTATGTACTTAACAAAAAAAAGGTGAAATAACTATGAACGTGTTATATTCTAGTTTCTTCAAAATAGCCACCCTTTGCTCTGATTACTGCTTTGCACACTCTTGGCATTCTCTCGATGAGCTTCAATCACACCTGTGAAGTGAAAACCATTTCAGGTGACTACCTCTTGAAGCTCATCGAGAGAATGCCAAGAGTGTGCGAATATAAAACATGTTTTCAGTTATTTCACATTTTTTTGTTAAGTACATAACTCCACATGTGTTTATAATCATGAAAATAGAGAAAACACATTGAATTAGGTGTGTCCAAACTTTTGGCCTGTACTGTATTTGCTCCTGAAAAGTGATCTGGCAGTCATTTTCCATGATATCAATTACTTTTTGAATAATGTGTTGATAAATACGTGTATTTAGAACGGCCCCTTTCCATTGCCAGACTCGATGTGTCGCCCTCTCTTGGTTTGAAGTCATCTACAGCAGTGATCCCCAACCACCGGGCTGCGGCACGGTACCGGTCCGTGGACCGATTGGTACCGGGCTGCACAAGAAATTAAAAATAAATTAAAAATATATATTTTTATTTTTTATTAAATCAACATAAAAAACACAATATATACATTATATATCAATATAGATCAATACAGTCTGCAGGGATACAGTCCGTAAGCACACATGATTGTATTTCTTTATGACAAAAATAAATCAAAATTACCATTCCCCCCGGTCCGTGGGACAAATTTTCAAGCGTTGACCGGTCCGCAGCTACAAAAAGGTTGGGGACCACTGATCTACAAAACTGGAGCCCATTTCCCCGCCTAGACAATGTGGATTAAAGCATGTAAAACTATTATTTTTAATCACTTCATTGCATGTGTTTGTTGTTCAAAACTGATATGGTTCACATTATGAGCCAAAAAGGACTAAGGCTGCAGCTAACGATTATTTTTCTATCGATTAATCTATAGATTATTTTTTTTTCGATTAATCGGTTAATCTATAGATTATTTTTTCCGATTAATCTATAGATTATTTTTCCTTTTACCGATTATTTTTTTATTCAAAATGAAGATGAAAAAATAAATGTAGGCCCGTTTTTTCAAAAGGCATGGCTTTTATTTACAAAAAAAAAGAAGTATGGCCACTCAGTCAACATTGACAACAACATGACTAAATATTCTGTAACAATGTAAACATTTAAAACTTTTAACATTTAACAAAATTAAAAGTAGCTTATTTGCTTTTTAATGTGCAAATATAAAAGTCAACATCCAGTGCAAATCTTAATATTCTGCAATAGTATAAGCATTTCAAAAGTAAAAGTATTGCTTATTTTGCTTTAAAATGTGCAAAAATAAAGATAAACATCCAATACAAAAAAGTGCAAAACGAAATATTCTGTAACAGTGTAAACATTTCAACAAAAGTGAAAGTATTGCTTATTTGCTAAAATGTGCAAAAATAAAGATAAACATCCAATACAAAAAAAGTGCCAATCTAAATATTCTGGAGCACTGTAAACATTAAGTATTGCTTTTAAAATGTGCAAAATAAACATCCAGTCCAACACAGTACACAATAACCAATTCTACTCATTCCAGTGAGTGTCTAACAGTTGTAATGAAGAAAGGTTAGCATGTCTACATGCTTTGGTTCTTTTCTTGTTTACAATATTCCCAGCAGCTGAAAATAGGCGCTCAGAAGGGGTCGATGTGGCTGGAACTGAGAGGTAATTAGCCTTCACCTCAAGCCAGGACTGCGAGTGAGCTGAGCTGCAGTTTATATTTCTAGAAGGTCAACGGGCTCATAGTGATGTTACTAGTAGTTGACTGGGAGGTGTTTATTATCATTTGGGGAGAATCCGCTGCCTGATGCTCACCTGCTAAACACCTATCTGCTCCACGCTGAAGCGCTGACTACATGCGCTATGAATACGCACTGCTGATTGGCTGATAATGCTTCGTGTGTACCAATCAGATGGTTGTGTGGGTGGGACAATGCTGCGTGTGTACCAATCAGATGGTTGTGTGGGTGGGACAATGCTGCGTGTGTACCAATCAGATGGTTGTGTGGGTGGGACAATGCTGCGTGCTGAGACAGAGGCAGACGGAGCAAAGCAGCTCGTTAAGACTTTAGCTTTAGCTTAGAAACTCGTTCGGTACACCCCCGTACCGAACCCAAAGCCCCGTACCGAAACGGTTCAATACAAAACACGAACCGTTACACCCCTAGCAGATACAAATGACACATTCATGTTTTTGTGTAATAACGTATGCTCGCGCGGACGATTGACTAGTTGATGGTTTTCTTTTCAAATGTTCGTTCATAGCCGTTGTGCTGCTATGATAGGCCATTTCCGCTCGACACAGTGTGCATACAACAACATTATTAGGCCGTTTATTGAAATACTCCCACACTTTTGACCACTTTTGGCATGCTTTTCCCCCCTCGCTCGCATCGTCTTCTTTGATCGTCTGCTTTGCGCTTCGCCATGACGGTAGTGTGACGTCATTATGCGACGCGTCGACGCACAAAAACGGCGTCGACGTATTTACGTAACCGATGACGTCGATGACGTCGACTACGTCGACGCGTCGTTTCAGCCTTAAAAAGGACAAATTGCCATTTATGGACTTCCGTAGACACCATAGTCTTTTTTCTCATGCTCTTTCAGCAAGAGTCTATAGGAAAACATCAGAGGAGGACGCAAAATATAATACTAGCAGCTTACCTTCTTTTTTCTTGTTTTTGATCGCCGAGTCTGCACTTTCTCAGTTTTTCCACAGGTTCTGACTCAGTCTGACTTTCTTTTGAAGGGTGCTTCTGATTTTCAGGATTGCATTTGGCTTTAGTCGTTCCAATTTTTCCCGACCAAACCCTGTTTTCTTTTAAAGTCAGAATCATTAAAAAGATGGCAGCAAATTACTCCTCTTGCTTACAATTTGACTGGGGCGGTCCGCACTTTCCTTACATTGCCATCATTTGGAAATATATGCAGGCTGACCCCTTCTTTAGGTGTATTGCTACAACCTGCAACAATGCATCTGGCAGACATATTTCATCATTCCTTTAAATTCATTGATTTGGGATAAAGCAAGGAACTTTGTACACAAAGCAATTTAAAATGCCATCCATCCATGTTCTACCGCTTGTACCTTTGGGGTCGTGGGGGTTGCTGGAGCCTATCCCAGCTGCATTCGGGCGGAAGGCGGGGTACACCCTGGATAACTCGCCACATTCTACACACTAGGGCCAATTTAGTGTTGCCAAACAGCCTATCCCCAGAAGCATGTCTTTTCAATTCAATTCAAAATCCTTTACAGAAAATTAAAAGGAAAAAATTCTAATTAAAATCAGAAAATACAATAATAATTAATTAAATTAATCAAATGCTGTAGATAAAATACTTTCAGTTGTCATATGCACAATTAAATAAGTGTTTTCAGGCATCCGCACGCTGATCTGTTCCATGCAGCGACAAAGTGAATCAACAGGCAATAAAGATGCTACACAAACACAAACTACGCAATGTGAAATTGCCTCCAGTCTTCTGTAGGTGACGTCAGCAGGCTGATGCAGACCTGCTGCAGCATTTCACAGCTAAAAGTGGACGTGTCAAAATGTGCTGAAACTCGTCCGAAAACAGGCCTAAAATCACTACTGTGTCTTATTTGGGGGGAGTTTGACTCATAGACATAATTTTTAGGTCCAGGACTATGAAATAAGTGCTGATGTTGTCCGCATTAGCTTTAAACTTCTTGGCCTCTCCTCATTTGGTTGGTTTGTCCTCAGGTCCGTGAGCGAGACCTGCCGATGGTCATGCACACCCTGTCTTCCGAATTCACTTTACTGCGCGTGGTCAACGGAGAGACCGTCGCCGCACACGATCTGGGAGTGACAAATGGCTTCGTGAAGCCAAAACTCGGTAGGTCCAATCCAACCTTTGTTGCAGAGTCTTCACGCTGTTCTTATTTTTTTACCCCGTTTGCAGTCCCCCGTCCTATCATTCACCCGCTGTCCAGCCCCAGCAACATGTTCTGTGTGACCAGCTTAGACCCGGACACGCTTCCCTCAGTCGCCACCCTCCTTATGGACGTCATGTTCTACTCCGCCGGGTGAGACTCCGCTCACCTTGGGTGCAGAAGTTGTCCGTTAAAATCACTTCAGTTGTTAATCAGCTATTTTCGCTCGTTTCCAGGCCGAAGGAATCGGGAGCATCTGGCGAGGACGCCAGCCACATCCGCTTCTTCTCCTTCTCCCTGATCGAAGGCTACATCTCTTTAGTCATGGACGAACAGACCACTCAGAGGTTAGCAACTCACTTGGAAAAAAAGGAATTCTCATTTGTTGTTTTTTGTGAAATGCTGGAAAAACTTTGTCTGATCTAGTGATTTGCAATACTATACATTGTTACTGTATCAGAGCTGCCAAGCCTGAGTCACGCAATTTAACCCGTTCTCACGCCACACTTGACATTTCTCATGCTTACCGTATTTTCTGGACCATAGGGCGCACGGGATTAACAGGCGCACTGCAGATGAGCGGGTCTATTCAGGTCTTTTTTTCATACAAAAGGCGCACTGGATTATAAGGCGCATTAAAGGGGTCATATTATGATTTTTTTCTAAATGTAAAACACTATCTTGTGGTCTACATAACATGTAATGGTGGTTCTTTGGTGAAAGTGTTGCATTGATTGTTTTACAGACCATTTTCAAGTAGCTTTCTGACAGTCTCTTCAGGATGTGCCGTTTTGTGGCCGGTCTTATTTACGTGGCTCACTTTGGACAGCGTCTTCTCCCCGTCATCTTTGTTGTAGCGTGCAAGGACGGGAGTGGAAGAAGTGTCAAAAGATGGAGCTAACTGTTTTAATGACATTCAGACGATACTTAAATCAACAACAGAGCAGCAAAATGGATTAATGGATGGATCTTGTCATCCGTGGCTCAATAATGCAACACCAACGCCGGGAATGTGTCCCGTGAAAAAACGTCCGATCGGAACCATCTAATAACTAAAGTTCCTTGGGTGAATTATGTAAACCCACTACAGTTTTTAGCGCTTTGATAGCTAGTCTACTGACAGATATATGTAAGAACTTTACACTACTTTATATTAGAAATATAACAGTGGACAACAGTGGAAGATGAATTCCACATAAGAAGATAGAGAAAAAGAAGAAGCTTATGACTACGGTGTCGACACGGACTACAATGGCGAACGCGCGCACATTTTCAGGACTTATGCAGATCCCAAATACACATCAGCAGGTACCAGAAGGTAAGAAAAGTTGGTTTTGCATAATATTGCGAAACAAAACGGCAGGTAATATGTCTGCTTGTAGGTGCCATTTTGCAGTCCTACACGCAAAATGCACCATAATAATACTCGTATGTTTAATGAGCCGTCAATCCATCAAGCGGTGCGGCTTCATAGCTTACCAAAGTCGTACTAAAAACATTTTGACAGATTTTTGAGCGCCGTGTGTAATGTTCTATATTCTCAATGGAACATTTAAAGTTTTGGTGTTTACGTCATCTTGCAGTTTACACGTATCTCTTATGTATGACTGCCATCTACTAGTCACACTTATTACACCATGTACCAAATAAAATTGCTTTGAGGTCGGTAAGCACAACCAGAATTATGCCGTACATTAGGCGCACTGTTGATTTTTGAGAAAATGAAATGATTCTAAGTGCGCCTTATATTCATTTTCATGATAATTAACTTTTGTCCTCGTAAGTTGCCCTAGTTCAAGTAACTCTGATTGACTGCCCGAGATAACCAATCCATCAGTCCTGTGTGCCTTAATCTGACCAACCACGGAAGGCACCACGCAATACACACCAATCAGAAGCCACGTAAGGCGGGTCTTGCCTGTGTTTTGGCCAGCCGGAGAATGCTGTCATTGCTACGATCCGTGATGGCGTGAATGATAAAAAAAGGAGTCAGAGTAAAAGAGCATATGGAGAAGATGAACTGGACAGAAAGCGAGGTATAATATTATGATGGAGAAGCACAATATTGAAATTTCAATCAAACATAAATGAGATTAGCTTTATGACACTAGTTGAGGGTTTAATGAAAGACATTGGAGAAGTGGAATTGGCGAAATTAAGCAATGACATTGCAAAGGTTATGTGATAAAGAAAAAATAGACGGGTGACTAGAAGAGTAGTGACTTGAATATCAAGAGAAGATAACCCAAATATTTGAGAAGAGAAGATTTTTAGTTGTGAAAACCAAAGTCATGAATTTTATTAAAAGAGAGGTTCTAAACAAGCTCCAAATTAAACTTTATGGTGTCAACGGAAATGGTTCAAGTATTTAAAGGAGCCAATGTGGCCAGAAATAATACTGCAATCACGGTCAAAATTCTGTAGTCCCTTCCCTCTCTCCCTGACTGAGGTTGCCAGATACACAGTCGAATCCAGCTCGATCGACTGGGCTACTCCAAGGAACTTCAAACTTCCACTGCCTCTTGCTAGGGGTGAGGTGCTGGGACCATAATAGTTGAATAGACAAGAGTTTTGAGAGTGACCCATATGGTGGCGTGTTGACCTGATATGTAATAGAACTCTAATTTTGGGGTTCGAGACCCACACAGAACCTATATATCAGTGGCCTTGTGGTTAGAGTGTCCGCTCTGAGATCGGTAGGTCGTGAGTTCAAACCCCGGCCGAGTCATACCAAAGACTATAAAAATGGGACCCATTACCTCCCTGCATGGCACTCAGCATCAAGGGTTGGAATTGGGGGTTAAATCACCAAAAATGATTCCTGGGCGCGGCCATCGCTGCTGCTCACTGCTCCCCTCACCTCCTTTGACCCATCCTCAAGGGGACGGGTCATATGCAGAGGACAAATTTCCCCACACCTAGTGTTTGCGTGACAATCATTGGTACTTTAACTTTAAATCATTGTCGATAGAAAAATGTATTGAGAAATAGTATTTAGAATATGTGAAAATATATACAGATTAGGGTTGTCCGGATACCAATATTTTGGTACTGGTACCAAAATGTATTTCGATACCTTTCAATACTTTTCTACATAAAGGGGACCACAAAAAATGGCATTATTGACTTTATTTTACAAAAAAAAATCTTAGGGTACATTAAACATATGTTTCTTATTGCAATCGAAAAACAATGTTGTCCTTAAATAAAATAGTGAACATACTAGACAACACTTTATTTGTCACCATGGAGGCGAGGATTAGCGATTTAGAAGTAGCTACAACACTGTGGATAGACTTTAGCCGCTAGCTAGCTAGCCATGTCTTAAAGCACCTCTTCCTGAGGGTGTTTCAGTGTTATAACTTCACCTTTATCTTTAGTTTTTAGACCAAAGTGCGTCCGTTCTCCCTTTTCTGTCTACACACTGTGTCTGCTTGTAAGTACTCTGTGATTGTGCGCTGCCGAACATGCTCCTCTGCTCGTAAACCCAACAATGACACAAGGTGACGACGCGCCGTCATGCCCGGGATCCGGTCCTTTTCAAACAGAGTATAGTACCGTATTTTTTATTCATTAGTACTGCGATACTATACTAGTGCCGGTATACCGTACAACCCTAATACAGATGCATATAAGACTATAAATAATAAAGTAGGAGCTTCAGCAGTTATTCCACAAGAAAGGAATCATTTTTACAGGAGAGTTGATAGCAATGTACATGGCAGGTAATTGGACAGA
Source organism: Entelurus aequoreus (assembly GCF_033978785.1). Lineage (NCBI taxonomy): Eukaryota > Metazoa > Chordata > Actinopteri > Syngnathiformes > Syngnathidae > Entelurus > Entelurus aequoreus. The sequence goes on from NC_084735.1 coordinate 77,478,169, forward strand.
GGAATATAAAGTAGTTGTGTGCTCGGAGTCAGTTACAGACGTGTAAATATCCACTTAGACACCCTACCAAAGCAATGTTTCTCAAAATTGTACATTTCAAAGTCTATCCTTAAGTCTGACAGTGTACAGATGTACCTAACGGAACCAACATAGTCCCTGAAATCCACTCTGAGAACCGCTGTAACACAGTGTTCAATCAAATAGTAACATGCAGCTATCTTTTGAAAGATGCTAGGGAAATGAAAACATTGATCATTTGTCAAAACTCCTATTACACTTTTCATTTGTAATTTTTGGTTGGTTAAGACTAGCATGAGGAGGCCTCAGTGTAGATGAGGACATCAGTCTTAAGGTATACATCCACCTTAAAACAGGCCAAACTGCTGCTAAAAAAACTTTTTTTTAAAACACATTTTGACACTAAAATGTCACTCTTGTCATTTTCTGAAACATTTTGGCCCTGGGATTAAGCGCTAATCAACGGATAATTAATTGTTGTACTTTTTTTTTTTTTTTTAACGTTTTTTTTAGGGAGGTTTTCCAGAAGGTGTTAGCATGACGACACCACTTTAACCAACCAAAGTTTACTTATATAGCCCTTAGTCACAAATCACAAAACATCGGTATGCGCTGCTGTGCCAAGATGCGACCCAAGTCCCTTTGGTGCCCTCACAAACGATCAGAAATCACATAAATCCTCAACTTTAACAATTATATTGTGACATTTAAAAATGTAAAATCCACTTAACATGAGCAGCTGGGGAGAGGAGAGGAAGGAGCAGGCAGAGGGAGGAATAGGGATCTAAGTCAATCAATCAATCAAAGATTATTTATATAGCCCTAAATCACGAGTGTCTCAAAGGGCTGCACAAGCCACAACGACATCCTCGGCTCAGATCCCAGTCCTTTTTGGCATGTTTTTTCCAAAAGAGTCTGATCTCATCACAATTTGAAAACTTGTTGAAGTACAAAGCCCGCTTCGTCAACCTCTTTAAAACAAGCAAGCACACAATGTCGGCCAGCGGGACACAAAATAAATGAAGCATTCCTACACAGAGACATGGCTCGCACACCGAGGCATATTTGGATTCATCTAATAGTTCGTAAATTGGAAAGTCCGCAAGTAGAG
>NC_084735.1:77484297-77486797 GCF_033978785.1 Entelurus aequoreus
TTCTCATTGTCATCCCACTGGGTTGAGTTTTTCCTTGCCCTGATGTGGGATCTGAACCGAGGATGTCGTTGTGGCTTGTGCAGCCCTTTGAGACACTTGTGATTTCGGGCTGTATAAATAAACATTGATTGATTGATCTGAAAGTAGAAAGTAGTGCTAAATGTCAGTTTCCAATGAGACGTTAATTTGGTTGTATTCCTTCAAGGTTTCCAAACAACGTCCTCTTCACCAGCGCTTCTGGCGAGCTTTGGAAAATGGTCCGTATCGGGGGACAACCTTTAGGATTTGGTGAGTTTGTGCACGTTTCGCCTCCTTTCCCTGCGGCGTCTCTAAATATTGAGCCTTTTCTCCAGACGAATGCGGCATCGTGGCTCAGATATCGGAACCCCTGGCGACCGCCGACATTCCAGCTTACTACATTAGTACTTTCAAGTTCGACCACGCTCTGGTGAGCTAGCTTGCTTTTTCCCCCCCCCGGATATTTTAATTTAAAAAAAAACATTTTAAGAAAAGGTTGGGGTTTTTTTGTGTTTCTTTGGCAGGTTCCCGAAGAAAACATCCAGAGCGTGATCGGCGCGCTGAGGACGGAGAGCGCGGCGTAGCCAAACGGGCAGAAACTGAAGGGTTTTATCATTTCCAAAAAAAAGTGCCAAGAGCTTCTTAGCGGACTACTGAGGAGCGGCTCCGAGAGGAAGGCTTTAGCCACAAAGAGGGCGGGAATATTTTCTCCTTTTGTCGCTCGGACGTTTTTTTTTCCTTTTTCTCTAGCGTCCCCTGCTGGCCCGCCCTGATAGTTGTGGCTTTAGTTGAGCAGACTGTCCTCTCTGAAGCCCTCACATGCACCTACTGTGTTATTACATGCTCCCTCTAGTGGAAGGAAGACGAATGTACTCTCGAAAGAAATATTAAAAGTCGCCTTTTTTTTTTTTTCGTTTCGTTTTTCGATCATGTTATTTTTGTCAGTGCCAAGGTTGTTTTTTTTGTTTTGTTTGAATGCCGAAAGTGATGACGATGCCTTTTTTGTTGTGCAATGGACGGAGGGCCAGCGCTTGGCGTTCCCCCGAGGCCTCGCCACGCTCGTTCCGGTGAAAACGTGAAGTTAAACCACCCTAAAGTGGCGCCAGAGCCGTAACTCGGGACTACTTTACGATTGTCGTAAAGTGATTGCTGGGTGGAATAAACGCGGTTACGGCTCTGAGGCGCCCACTTTTGTCGGGATGTCTGCGTGGAAGAGGAGATTGTTTTGATGCGCTCACACTGTGAACAACAAGTCACTCCCCCATCGGAAGATTTTTATCGCAAACTCTTGTATTCCGTCTGCGATGAAATATGTAGCATTAATCCGCATGGTGACTACTTGATGTAGAAAGAAACATTCTGCAATTTACATTCTTTTTTTTGTCTTTTCGTGTTAAAGGTAATGTAACTCGAGCTAAGTTTTTTTCCGATTTTTTTTTTGTGATTTTTTTTTTTTTTTTCCACCCCCGGAGTATTTGCCTGAGATGAGTTAAACCATTAAACTTTCTCATCTCTCGTGCGGTATTGTCAACACCGCCGTCAAATTTAGCTGTTTTACCGTTAAGCAGCGTGTTAGCATGCCAACACTGACGTGTCATGCTAATAAAAATGGGTGTGCTAACGTATTTTAGGGATGATTAGAAATTGTTACATTCTCACATTTAAGATAGGTCACTTAAATTGTATTTTGTTCTGGATTAAATTGTCTTGAAATGAGCACATTCTTCTTCTTGGGTAAAATGTATGTTCGAAAACTTAAAATATATATTTTTTTTATCTCGGCGGAAAATTGAGTCAGTAAAATTTGGCCGGTCAGATTATTAGTGAGCTTAAATTCTGCCAACAATTAAATTTAGTAAATTGTGCTTATTTATTTTCCCGTCAATGTTACAAGTATGTACGGAGCCCCTAAAGGGACATGGGGGGGAAAAAAATGTTTATAATTTTTTTTTTTTAGACATGTATCTCGTACGCACGAGAAACTTTTTATAGTTATTTAAAAAAAACAACTTTTTTTTTTATACATTTAGAAACGAGAAAGTTTCCCGTGCGCATGAGATACATGTCTAAAAAATATATATATATATTTATATAGACATGTATCTAGTGCGCACGAGAAACTATCTCGTGCATACGAGAAACTTTCTCATGCGCACGAGAGTTTCTCTTGCGCAAGAGATACATGTCTAAAAAAAATAAATACAATTATCAATTTTTTAAATTTTTCTTTAACTTTATAAAAAGTTTCTCGTGCGCACGAGATACATGTCTAAAAAAAATTATACATTTTTTTTTTTTATAACAAATAAAATTTCCCCCATGTCCCTTTAGGGGCTCTGTAAGTATGCTATTTGCGCTTAAATAGAAAATCTGAAATGATTAGCATAGCTCAACCCCAAAAGTTAGCCTAGCTTTAGCGTCTCCCAACACTTAAACATGTTTGTTGAGCACCAGCGATAACAATTTTTAGTAACGCAACATC
>NC_084735.1:77494297-77531797 GCF_033978785.1 Entelurus aequoreus
ATAATAATAAAAAAACAAAAATACTGTAATACATTTTAATAGTCATTAAATTGTGCTAAAATATGCATTAAAAATAGCAAGTGTATGTATTTTAACAGACTGTATTATAAATTAAAAAAAACCAAATATTTTAAATAATATATAGAGTAAATTAATATTTTTTGGCCATTAAAATATTAGCTGTGGGCCATACTTTAAAATAAAAATACATATTCAGTTACATCAACAGGAAACTTTGCATTTGTGTTGTTAATAATAATAATAATAATAATACTAATAATACAACAAGAAATTCTCTTTTGATATTCAATACATTGTAATGATATACATAAAAATGGCAGGTGAGTTCATTTTAACATACTGGGTTAAAATAATAATTGTAATAGTAAAATGTACAATATATATCAATATATTTTGAAGTACATCAATCAATAATTCATATGTTAATTATTTATTTGACAAATGACAAGTTTATCATAACCTAATAAGTTAATATGAATAGCCAGTGTATGTATTTTAACATACTGTATTATAAATAAAAAACATATAAATGTTTTAAATAATATAGTAAGCGGTAGAAAATGGATGGATGGATGGATGGATTTAATATATATTGTGAATAAATTGAGAACAGGAAGTGAACAAAAGTTTTAGCAACTGTTATGTAAAAGAAAAGGGGTAGGATTAAATAAGCTCTGCGTCTTCCTACTCCTTTTCGAACATGTCGAAAAGAGAAACTGGAAATTGTGATGTATCATGTTGTATGCATGCATGTTCGAAATAAACTCAAACTCAACTCAATATAGTAAATTAATATTTTTTGGCCATTTAAATATTAGCTGCAGGCCGTACTTTAAAAGAAAAATACATATTCAGTTATATCAACAGAAAACTTCAACTCGTAGTTTGTACTTTGCACTTGTGTTAATAATAATAATAATAATAATAATAATAACAATAATAATAATAATAAGACAATAAATTATCTTTTGATATTCAATAAATTGTAATGATATACATAAAAATGACAGGTGAGTTAATTTTAACAAAAATAAATAAATAAATAAAAATAAATAATTTAACACACTGGATTAAAATAATAATTGTAATAGTAAAATGTACGGTATGTTAATATATTTTGAAATACATCAATCAATAATTCCTATCTTAATTATTTATTTGACAGATGACGTGTTTATCATAATGTAATAAGTTAATATAAATAGCAAGTGTATGTATTTTAACAAACTGTATTATAAATAAAAACATATAAATGTTTTAAATAATATATATAGTACATTATGCTGGTTGTTCACTATGGCAGAAACATGCTGAGGCTTTCGTCCAGCAGTGGACTGACAACGGCTGATGATGATGATGATGATGATAGTACATTAATATTTTTTGGCCATTAAAATATTAGCTGCGGGCCGTACTGTAAAAGAAAAATACATATTCAGTTATATCAACAGGAAACTTCAACTCGTAGTTTGTACTTTGCACTTGTGTTTATAATAATAATAATAATAAAAATAATAATAATCATAAAACAAGAAATTCTCTTTTGATATTCAATAAATTGTAATGATATACATAAAAATGACAGGTGAGTTCATTTTAACATAACGGATTAAAATAATAATTGTAATAGTCAAATGTACAGTATATTAATATATTTTGAAGTACATCAATCAATAATTCCTATGTTAATTATTTATTTGACAGATGACGTGTTTATCATAATCTAATAAGTTAATATAAATAGCGAGTGTATGTATTTTAACATACTGTATTATAAATCAAAAATGTTTTTAATAATATATATAGTACATTAATATTTTTCGGTCATTAAAATATTAGCTGTGGGCCGTATTTTAAAATGAAAATACATACTCAGTTATATCAACAGAAAACTTCAACTCGTAGTTTGTATTTTGCACTTGTGTTAATAATAATAATAATAATAATAATAATAATAATCATAAAACAAGAAATTATCTTTTGATATTCAATAAATTGTAACGATATACATAAAAATAGCAGGTGAGTTCATTATAACATACTGGATTTAAATAGTAATTGTAATAGTAAAATATACATTATATTAATATATTTTGAAGTACATCAATCAATAATTCATAGGTGAATTATTTATTTGACAAATGACATGTTTATCATTATCTAATAAGTTATTATAAATAGCAAACTAGCACTTATTTTAAACGTATTTTCCTGCTTACCCGCCAGGGAAAGAACTGGTCGTCTCTTCTGCCGATTCCCAAACAACCTCGGATGTTTTTCCCCCAGACGAAGAGCTCGCCGCGATCTGCAAGCAGCGAAACAAATGAAATGAAAGCAGTCTTGTTTTTTGTTTTTTTACCAAGACTTATTTACCCGTCACGGCCGCAAAGTGAGTCAGGCCACATCGGATCTTGGTGACGACGACCGAGGGGTTGAAGTCGGAGAGCCCGAACAGCGTGGGCGGAATCATCTCGGGAACGGACGACTCTGAAAGCTTGGGGCCTTTTCCCAGAATGCCGTAGCCCCAAACGAACACCTCGCCTCTCTCTGGAAAACAGACCACGTTTTTTTGCTTATTTTGTCCAGAAAAAAACGTTAAAACTCAGCGACACGTCGCTACAATTTTGTTTTGGTGTCCTGACCATTGAGGACGGCCACCTGCGTGCCGCCGCATGCCGCCTGCACCACCTTCCCACAGCCTCTCAGGGGGACGTGACGAGGAACGTTGATCTGAAATCAAGAGCAGTGCCCCAGCACACCCACAACATGAGCAATTTGTTATATATTCATATGGTAGATATATTTTGTTTTAATTAGGAGTGAGGGCACAAAAGATTGTTTCCCACAAATCCTGTCAAGCAACAACTGGAAAAAGGTGTCATGAGACCAGTAAACTAAATCCCAACAATGTGCTAATTTACAATGGAACAGATGCTTGATCATTTGACTTTTTAATAGTTTTATCGCCTCACCTCCAAAAAATTCCCCCGAGCTTGCTTAGAATATATTCGTATGAATGCTCATTATTTTATACAAATATTCTACATGATATATTTATTACAACACATTTTAATCTAGTAATAGTGGAATATATATTATTTTATTTATGTGCTATTGTTTACATTTATGAATTATTTACTATCTTGAAAAACCTAATTTATTTTACTTATTTAATTCTAAAGGTGAAACTTTTTTTTAATTCACTACACACAAGTGACATTTTTCGACTTGGGGGACGCATTGGGCTAAAACAATTTGGCCGGGGGCCGAAAACCGACTGCATGTACAGTAACTGTGTGTGTGTGTGTGTGTGTGTGTGTGTGTATGTATGTATGTATGTATGTATGTTGTATATGTATATATATATATATATATATATATATATATATATATATATAGATAGATAGATAGATAGATAGATAGATAGATAGATAGATAGATAGATATATATATATATATATATATATATATATCAAGAGCAGTGCCCCATATATATATATATATATATATTTTAAATTTTATATATATATATATATATATATATATATATATACTATTATTAGTAGTATTAATATTACTAGTATTAATAGGATGGCTATATAATTAGTATAATGGATATATAATTAATATAATTGGATATTAAGAGTATGTGTGGACAGCACGGTGGAAGAGGGGTTATTGTGTCTGCCTCACAATAGTAGTCGTGAGTTCAATCCCGGGCTCGGGATCTTTCTGTGTGGAGTTAGCATGTCCTCCCCGTGACTGCGTGGGTTCCCTCCGGGTACTCCGGCTTCCTCCCACCTCCAAAAACATGCACCTGGGGATAGGTGGATTGGCAACACTAAAATTGGCCCTAGTGTGTGAATGTGAGTGTGAATGTCGTCTGTCTATCTGTGTTGGCCCTGCGATGAGGTGGCGACTTGTCCAGGGTGTACCCCGCCTTCCGCCCGATTGTAGCTGAGATAGGCTCCAGCGCCCCCCGCGACCCCGAAGGGAATAAGCGGTAGAAAATGGATGGATGGATTAAGAGTATGTGAAAGTTGGACTCCTCCCTTGTTTACTTCCGTGATGACCTTCTGAAAGATTTGTAATCAATCTGAAATATCAAGCAGCTAAAATGAGCCGAACATGGATACGTGTAGAGTGTTTTACATTTTTTCCCATCGTGCACTCTAATGGATATAAATGGGTGTAATTAAAAAATGTTTTAATGGTGTTTGGATGTTTTTCATAATAGCTCAACGAGAGAATGCCAAGAGTGTGCAAAGCAGTAATCAGAGCAAAGAGTGGCTATTTTGAAGAAACTACAATATAAAACATTTTATACCGCTTGTCCCTTTTGGAGTCGCGGGGGGTGCTGGAGCCTATCTCAGCTGCTGGAAGGCGGAGTACACTCTGGACAAGTCGCCACCTCATCACAGATGGATGGATGAATGGATGGATACAATATAAAACATGTTTTCAATTATTTCACCTTTTTTGTTAAGTACATAACTCCACATGTGTTCATTCATAGTTTTGATGCCTTCAGTGACAATCTACAATGTAAATAGTCATGAAAATAAAGAAAATGCATTGAATGAGAAGGTGTGTCCAAACTTTTGGCCTGTACTGTATATATATATATATATATATATATATATATATATATATATATATATATATATACTACCGTTCAAAAGTTTGGGGTCACATTGAAATGTCCTTATTTTTGAAGGAAAAGCACTGTACTTTTCAATGAAGGTAACTTTAAACTAGTCTTAACTTTAAAGAAATACACTCTATACATTGCTAATGTGGTAAATGACTATTCTAGCTGCAAATGTCTGGTTTTTGGTGCAATATCTACATAGGTGTATAGAGGCCCATTTCCAGCAACTATCACTCCAGTGTTCTAATGGTACAATGTGTTTGCTCATTGGCTCAGAAGGCTAATTGATGATTAGAAAACCCTTGTGCAATCATGTTCACACATCTGAAAACAGTTTAGCTTGTTACAGAAGCTACAAAACTGACCTTCCTTTGAGCAGATTGAGTTTCTGGAGCATCACATTTGTGGGGTCAATAAAACACTCAAAATGGCCAGAAAAAGACAACTTTCATCTGAAACTCGACAGTCTATTCTTGTTCTTAGAAATGAAGGCTATTCCACAAAATTGTTAGGGTGACCCCAAACTTTTGAACGGTAGTGTATATATATATATATATATATATATATATATATATATATATACATATATGTTTATGTAAAATTAAAAAATGTAATGTATTTTTATAATTATAGCACAAAGCCAACAAAACACCAAAATGTGGTAGTTCATCAAATGTGGAACATGGTAAGAAAATGTATCATTATAAACTAGCAATCTAACTGCAAATACCTCCTGACTATTGTCTTAGTCTTAATTATACTTGTGAAATCTACTCTACTGACTTTTTTTTTTGATAGTCTAATTTATTGACATGTGCCTGTGTATAAATATTACTTATTCCTGAATTAATAAATCCACTGTTATTATTATTACTACTAATAATAATAACAATAATGGTTTATATCTTAAAAATTTATAAAAATAAAAACATATTTTAATAATTCATTCTTTTTCTTTTTTTTTAACAAATTATATAACATTTTAATAATATTAATATTAATCATATCGTCATTATTGTATCAAATATTATTATTAAAAATGTATGTTCACAAATAAATAATTGAATTAATAAATAAACAGCAATAAGTAGTAATGAGAATAATTATTAGCAATGCAATGCACTTCTGTATAGGTTGTATTCAATCACGTGACTTTTGAACGGAAGTATGCGATGTAGTGGGCCACCAAACCAACATGGCAACTGTGCCGCTAACAGTGTGCAAACTATCTGAGTATGCAAGGGGCCTAGATTGTATCACTAAAAGCAAATACGAGCAAAAAATGCAAACTATGCTATATAATCCTTGACTGAGGTCAGGTGAACACAACCTATTGGAACAATAATTGTGGTACTGCCCCCTGGTGGACAGCTCGTTCGTCCTCACCTGTGTTGCTTCGGTGATGGAGGCCAGCTGACGGTACTCCGAGTTGCCCCACCCGTACAGCTGTCCATCCTCCGACACGGCCAGGCTGCAGTCTCCATAGGTGCTGATCTGCTGCACCGCCACCCCCGCCAGGTCCCCCGCCACCTGGGTGGGTGTGGAGCACACCTTGTGGTGTCCCACACCTGCAATGAATGGAAATTCAATTAAAGCAAAAAAAAAAAAAAAAAAAGACAGATTGTTTGTTTCCCACCTGTCTGTCCATCCGCCCCCCACCCACAAGCGTACACTTGTCCCGCCTCCGTCAGGAAGAGGCTGTGGTCCTGTCCACACGCCACCTAGAGGAGGAGGAGAGAAGACACCAGTCAGACCGATACGAGCCATCGCGTCATCTTATTGGTCGACACTAACCTGTACCACCTTGCTGCCAATGCCCTCTATCTTGTGAAGCACGTGACTGCCACTGTTGGCACAACATAACATGTCATATTTACAACAGAAGGGAATTGTTTTCATCTTTCAGGCAGTAATAAAATTTTGTCTTTTTGTCACTGCTTGGCAGCAACCAGCAGAGGGCGCATCGCTTTCAGGCCCGACTACAATAGTTTGCTGCAGAAAACACAACAGGGGGAACATAATTGTTGTGGATTGCAGACGAGAGCATTGTAACCACCATAGATCTATTGTTTCTAGTTTTAATGCATGGATGTAGTACATCTTTTATCTCTTTTTCCTAGTTTTAATGCATAGATGTAGTACATCCTTTATCTCTTCTTTCTAGTTTTAATGCATGGATATAGTACATCTTTTATCTCTTCTTTCTAGTTTTAATGCATGGATGTAGTACATCTTTTATCTCTTCTTTCTAGTTTTAATGCATGCATGTAGTACATCTTTTATCTCTTTTTTTCTAGTTTTAATGCATTGATGTACCGTAGTACATCTTGTATCTCTTTTGTCTAGTTTTAATGCATGCATGTAGTACATCTTTTATCTCGTTTCTAGTTTTAATGCATGGATGTAGTACATCTTTTATCTCTTCTTTCTAGTTTTAATGCATGGATGTAGTACATCTTTTATCTCTTCTTTCTAGTTTTAATGCATGGATGTAGTACATCTTTTATCTCTTCTTTCTAGTTTTAATGCATGGATGTAGTACATCTTTTATCCCTTCTTTCTAGTTTTAATGCATGGATGTAGTACATCTTTTATCTCTTATTTCTAGTTTTAATGCATGGATGTAGTACATCTTTAATCTCTTTTTTCTAGTTTTAATGCATGGATGTAGTACATCTTTTATCTCTTCTTTCTAGTTTTAATGCATGGATGTAGTATATCTTTTATCTCTTTTTTCTAATTTTAATGAATAGATGTAGTATATCTTTTATCTCTTTTTTTCTAGTTTTAATGCATGAATGTAGTACATCTTTTATTTTCTACTTTGAAACTTTGAAAGTACAGTATTGTTGTACACACCTACAACGCACCCACCATACATAATTTTTTTATTTTTATTTAAATGCACGGATGTAGACAACCACAATGTACCTCACCGCACAGTTTTTATTTTCTGCTATAAGTGTACAGTGTGCTTTCAATGCATGGATGTAGACGACCGCAACGTATCTAACGTACATATTTTATTCTTAACTTTAAAAGCATGGTTGTATTGTATGCAGTGTTCCCAGTTATTTTGAAAAAGTCATCAGATTACTGATTACTCCTTGAAAATGTAACTTGGTTAGTTGACTAAAAAAATCCCAACAAAATAAAAATGACATTTTTAAATTAAAAAAACATACATTTAAAAAAAACCAAAAAACACTAAAACTAAAAAGTAACACGATCAAACTTATTAAAATTAAAGAAAACAAAAAAAGATGAAACAGACATAGATCAACTTACTAAAGATCGACCGATTATCAGCGCCGATATTTGTTATTATGACGTAATCATTATGGGCTAGAACTACATCAGCAGATACAATAATTACGCATATGATGCTCGTATTTAGCTCCAAATATCATCGGCCTCCTTAACTACTAATATTTGGTATCGGTCGTGGCCCTGAAAAAAACATATTGGTCGATCTCTACAACTTACAAATAAGAATAACTTTATTAACATTGTTTGTAGTCTGTACCATTAAATATTTAAAGTGCATCAATTTGCCTCAAAAAAATAAATATCTCCTTATTTAAAAATATAAAAAACATTTTAAAGACTTGAACCATTTGATACTGAAAAAATAAATTAACTCCATAAACTCCAATAATAAATTCAAATCAACAAAGGAGAAAAATATATTTAAAACTCTTTAACCTACAAAGCAAAAATGAATGAATGTGCGGATTTTTTTTTAAAAAGTATATATATAAATAAAATGATGCAATGAGCACGTTTTGCAGTGCACAGCTTTTCGAAGCATGGTTTGAGGCCTTTTCACACGCCCCCCACTATTTTAGAAAGACTTTATGACAGCAACACGTCACTTATTGCATGTAAAACTCTTGCATTGTTTCCTTGGTCATTAGGTAGATGTGCCTAATGTTGTGACAGCTGAGTATAAATTGCCAAATGAAAGACCACACACCTGTAGGCTTCGTCCTCCACTATGCGCCGTCCACATTGCCCATAGGAATTGTTTCCCATGCTGAACACTGGGAGAGGAGAGATAGAACAATAACAGATGGTGAGGAGAACATCAAACTAGATAAATTACAACGTTCTCGTCTGTCGGTGACATTGAAGAGAGCATCTGCACGCTATTGGACTGCATGTACCCCGGGGAGGACTCTAATGGGTTTATTACGTGCGACGTAGCAGCTGCTTCATACCCAGGACGCGTACACACTCACCGACACACACACACACCAAACAGTGAGTCATGAGTCACTCACCTCCCTCCTGATCAGTGAGGACCAGAGAGTGAGCTCGGCCACATGACACTTGAGCCACTCGGGTCCGCTGGGGCTCGACGAGGGGGAGCGCCACCGGTGACGGTTCCAACACGTAGTCGTAGCTCACGTCTACGCAGGCGGGGGACATAAACACCATAAGGACAGTGAAGCCTCCGACATAAGACAAGATTTAAAGCAACACGATTTGGTTTAATTGTTGCAACAGCTTGAGGCCATGGTGCTATAACACAGATGTACCACTAGAGGGTGCTATTGTTACAGGCTGAGACCACTTCAACTGAAAATGTTAAAGATGAATGAATAATAGAGGTGGGAATCTTACGATTCAATCTCATTCCAATTCTTGGGGTGACGATTCCATTCAGTAAATATAATTAAACTTTTTCAAAACATGTTACAAAAAAAAACCTCCTTTTGGTTGCTGACTTATGACATACACACGCAGCCAGTAAGCATGGAGACGGTCTAAAAAAGTATTTTTGTAAAACTGGTTCCCTAAAATTAAATATCTAAAAGGATTTTTTTTAAATTATGCATCGATTAAGAATTGCAATAAATAAAAGTTGTGATTTGGATGTGTATCAATTTTTTTTAAGCACCCCTAACGAGGATTACTTCTATTATTTACAAAAAATTCTTAAATAATATTTTGTGTTTGTATTTTTTTACAATACTATAATGTAATGCCCAAATATACATATATGTATACATACACACATATTATATAATATATATAATATGTACTGTACATATTTATAATATATATATATAATTGATACATATATTTATTTATTTATTTTTTTTTAAGCATATTGTACAACCTAATTAAGCATTTCCAAGCCCAAAAATGGCTGAATAAACTAAAAATATCCACACTAGAGTCGTACTGGCCACTAGAGGAGACCAAACCAATCAGAGTATGTTGTTCAGTATCGCAGCCACTGATTGGCTCAGCAGCATTATTTTATAGGATTGCCGAAAGGGTGGTATTTCATGTCTAGAAGGCTCTCATAATGTTGAAAAATGGTCGTAAACAGTTTTTTTATTCTCCAGCTATGAGAATATTTATAATTAATGATTCCTACTTCACGGAAATTAATTATTCGTGGTTATATTCGGGAACCAATAAACGACTGTATACCAAAATAGTCATAAAATGAAATAATTTTGTACAATATAAATCTTAACTATGGAAAATACTTTTTATTTTGTGGTTTCTCAAGGGAACTATACATATTCAGTCGGCTAATGAGACTTTGTAAGTTGTGGGTGTTAATCACATCCCTACTCGTATCGTATTTTATTTGGCTTTAGTTTAGGTTATTTTTAATTGTTTAATTGTAACTTAATTGTTTTAATTTGTTTTCATTGTGATTTATTTTAGTTATTTATTTACAAACCCCGTTTCCATATGAGTTGGGAAGTTGTGTTAGATGTAAATATCAATTCATCTCAATCAACAACTGCACCTCCTCCACTGCCCCAGTCACCCACGGCGTCCCCCAAGGCTCAGTACTTGGCCCCCTACTCTTCACCATCTACCTCCTGCCCCTCGGTCAGATCCTCCGCCACCACGGCCTTCAATTTCCCTGCTATGCCGACGACACACAACTATACCTTTCCACCACGACCATCACCCCAGCCACCCACTCCACCCTCACCACCTGCCTCACAGACATAAAAACCTGGATGCAAAAAAACTTTCTAAAACTCAACTGCAACAAATCTGAAATAATTATAATTGGCCCCGACTCCCTCACTCGCTCCACTCAGGACTTTTCATTAAACATCGACGGCTCCCTTGTCACTACCTCCACCCACATCCGCAATCTAGGTGTAATCTTCGACCCTACCCTCTCATTCCTCCCCCACGTAAACCACATCACCAAAACTGCATTCTTCCACCTCAGAAACATTGCCCGTCTCCGGCCCTCCCTCACACCCTCTGCTGCCGAAACCCTCATCCACGCCTTCATCTCATCCCGGTTAGACTATTGCAACAGCATCCTCTACGGCATCACTTCCAAAACCCTCAATAAACTGCAATATGTCCAGAACTCCGCTGCCCGCCTGCTCACCGGAACCCGCTCCAGAGAGCACATCACACCTGTCCTTCATGACCTCCACTGGCTGCCTGTCGAATACAGAATCCCCTTTAAAATACTCCTCACCACCTACAAGGCACTCCATAACCTGGCTCCACCCTACCTCTCTGACCTCCTCCAGCCACACGTCCCGTCCCGTTCCCTCAGGTCTAGTGATGCTGGCCTCCTGGAGGTCCCCAAGACCAGGCGCCGAACCTGGGGCGACAGGGCCTTCTCCGTGGCTGCCCCCTCTCTCTGGAACGCTCTCCCCAGGCACATCAGAGATGCCCCCTCCCTCCCTACCTTCAAAACCACCCTAAAAACTCACCTCTTCACATTAGCCTTTCCAAACTGACCCTGCCCTTGGTGTTTCTTTATTATTTTTTTTCTTTTCTTAGTTTCTTTTCCTAATAAAGTTGTTTTAATCCCCCCCCCACACACACATGTAAAGCGACTTTGGGTATTTAGAAAAGCGCTATATAAATCCCAGGTATTATTATTATTAAATATAAACGGAATACAATGATTTGCAAATCCTTTTCAACCCATATTCAATTGAATGCACTACAAAGACAAGATATTTGATGTTCAAACTCATAAACTTTATTTTTTTTTTGCAAATAATAATTAACTTAGAATTTCATGGCTGCAACACATGCCAAAGTAGTTGGGAAATGGCATGTTTGCCACTGTGTTACATGGCCTTTCCTTTTAACAACACTCAGTAAACGTTTGGGAACTGAGGAGACACATTTTTTAAGCTTCTCAGGTGGAATTCCTTCCCATTCTTGCTTGATGTACAGCTTAAGTTGTTCAACATTCCGGGGGTCTCCGTTGTGGTATTTTAGGCTTCATAATGTGCCACACATTTTCAATGGGAGACAGGTCTGGACTACAGGCAGGCCAGTCTAGTACCCGCACTCTTTTACTATGAAGCCACGTTGATGTAACACGTGGCTTGGCATTGTCTTGCTGAAATAAGCAGGGGCGTCCATGGTAACGTTGCTTGGATGGCAACATATGTTGCTCCAAAACCTGTATGTACCTTTCAGCATTAATGGCGCCTTCACAGATGTGAAGTTACCCATGTCTTGGGCACTAATACACCCCCATACCATCACAGATGCTGGCTTTTCAACTTTGCGCCTATAACAATCCGGATGGTTCTTTTCCTCTTTGGTCCGGAGGACACGACGTCCACAGTTTCCAAAAACAATTTGAAATGTGGACTCGTCAGACCACAGAACACTTTTCCACTTTGTATCAGTCCATCTTAGATGAGCTCAGGCTCAGCGAAGCCGACGGCGTTTCTGGGTGTTGTTGATAAACGGTTTTCGCCTTGCATAGGAGAGTTTTAACTTGCACTTACAGATGTAGCGACCAACTGTAGTTACTGACAGTGGGTTTCTGAAGTGTTCCTGAGCCCATGTGGTGATATCCTTTACACACTGATGTCGCTTGTTGATGCAGTACTGCCTGAGGGATCGAAGGTCACGGGCTTAGCTGCTTACGTGCAGTGATTTCTCCAGATTCTCTGAACCCTTTGATGATATTACGGACCGTAGATGGTGAAATCCCTAAATTCCTTGCAATAGCTGGTTGAGAAAGATTTTTCTTAAACTGTTCAACAATTTGCTCACGCATTTGTTGACAAAGTGGTGACCCTCGCCCCATCCTTGTTTGTGAATGACTGAGCATTTCATGGAATCTACTTTTATATCCATTCATGGCACCCACCTGTTCCCAATTTGCCTGTTCACCTGTGGGATGTTCCAAATAAGTGTTTGATGAGCATTCCTCAACTTTATCAGTATTTATTGCCACCTTTCCCAACTTCTTTGTCACGTGTTGCTGGCATCAAATTCTAAATTTAATGATTATTTGCAAAAAAAAAAAAGTTTATCAGTTTGAACATCAAATATGTTGTCTTTGTAGCAACAATGATTTGCAAATCATTGTATTCCGTTTATATTTACATCTAACACAATTTCCCAACTCATATGGAAACGGGGTTTGTAGTAATTCTGTACAGCACTTTGGTGGACTAGGAGTTTAAAAGTGCTGAAGTTGGATATGTTGGATGAAAAACACCATCTCAGTCTTACGTCGACTGTGCTGCGTGCGTTGAAATCCCAGCTGGGAGTCCTTGTTCAAGCCCATGCCCCATAGCTTGGTGACATCTTTGGTGGAGGAGGCGATGAGTGTGAAGCCGTAACCACAAGCCGCTGAGGAGATCTAAAACAGGAAAAATAAGTCAACAAGAGCCATTTCTGAGACTACCACCTCGTCAATCTACCTGCTCTGCCGTTTCCAATCTGTAAGGCGTGAGCTGGTATTTGCGAGGCTTCTTCCGGCCGCTGTCCGGCACGACGAAGCTGGGAATGCCGAGCGCTCCGGTGAAGCTGAAGCCCCACACAAACACTTTGTGGCTGGGCTTCTTGTGCTGACCCACGTACTGAAAGACTGGAACGCTGCTGCTGCCTTTCTCCTGCCTGTTTGAGGCCGCGCTGAGCGTCGCATAGCCGCGGGCATCAAATCCTGAGACGATGCTGCGTCTAATGCACAGTCGCACATGTGGAAGAGCCATCCTGCAGAACGAGAGATTATTATTCAATAAATCAACACTTTTAAATGTCGCTTGCAGAGGTTATGGCAATATTATGTCAGATTGTATATTTTAAAACAACATAACGTGACACTGACAAAAGCAGTGTGTCTTAATTGTTTTCTGTTACACAGTATCATTTGTCTAAAAATGTGTCATAAGTACACCTCTGCATAACATTGTATTCTTATCAACATTAAAGAAAACAAAAAATAGCAATATTATGTCAGATTGAATATTTTAAAACAACATAACGTGACACTAACAAAAGCAGTATGCTTATTTGTTTTCTGTTACACAGTATCATTTGTCTAAACATGTGTTATAAGTACACCTCTGCATAACATTGTATTCTTATTAACATTAAAGAAAACAAAAATGGCAATATTATGTCAGATTGAATATTCTAAAACAACATAACGTGACACTAACAAAAGCAGTATGCTTATTTGTTTTCTGTTACACAGTATCATTTGTCTAAACATGTGTTATAAGTACACCCCTGCATAACATTGTATTCTTATTAACATTAAAGAAAACAAAAAATGGCAATATTATGTCAGATTGAATATTTTAAAACAACATAACATGACACTAACAAAAGCAGTATGCTTATTTGTTTTCTGTTACACAGTATCATTTGTCTAAACATGTGTTATAAGTACACCCCTGCATAACATTGTATTCTTATTAACATTAAAGAAAACAAAAAATGGCAATATTATGTCAGATTGAATATTCTAAAACATAACGTGACACTAACAAAAGCAGTACGTCCTATTTGTTTTCTGTTAAACAGTATTATTTGTCTAAAAATGTGTTATAAGTACACCTCTGCATAACATTGTATTCTTATTAACATTAAAGAAAACAAAAAATGGCAATATATCAGATTGAATATTTTAAAACAACATAACGTGACACTGACAAAAGCAGTGTATCTTAATTGTTTTCTGTTACACAGTATCATTTGTCTAAAAATGTGTTATACGTACACCTCTGCATAACATTGTATTCTTATCAACATTAAGGAAAACATGATTTAGGTGCATCAATTTGACTGAAGTACAAAAAATATATATAAATCCTTATTTAAACTATAAACATTTTATGACAGACTCGAAGCATTTGATACTGTAAAATAACATTAAACAAACCAATAATAAATTCTAAATGATCATCAACATTAACTTTATATAAAACACTTGAACCTAAAAAAACCAAACACGAATAAAACAATTCGTACCGATTTTTTTATTTTACCATAACGATCAAAAATCAGCTCGGCTAGTCTTTACAAGTCACTCAGAAAGCAAACATAGCATTAGCACTAGATACACTACCGTTCAAAAGTTTGGGGTCACCCAAACAATTTTGTGGAATAGCCTTCATTTCTAAGAACAAGAATACACTGTCGAGTTTCATATGAAAGTTCTCTTTTTCTGGCCATTTTGAGCGTTTAATTGACCCCACAAATGTGATGCTCCAAAAACTCAATCTGCTCAAAGGAAGGTCAGTCTTGTAGCTTCTGTAACGAGCTAAACTGGTTTCAGATGTGTGAACATGATTGCACAAGGGTTTTCTAATCATCAATTAGTCTTCTGAGCCAATGAGCAAACACATTGTACCATTAGAACAATGGAGTGATAGTTGCTGGAAATGGGCCTCTATACACCTATGTAGATATTGCACCAAAAAGCAGACATTTGCAGCTAGAATAGTCATTTACCACATTAGCAATGTATAGAGTGTATTTCTTTAAAGTTAAGACTAGTTTAAAGTTATCTTCATTGAAAAGTACAGTGCTTTTCCTTCAAAAATAAGGACATTTCAATGTGACCCCAAACTTTTGAACGGTAGTGTAGCTACATGTCTTTTTGCAGCAACTTTAGATAGGAAGAGTAAGGTAAAATGAGAAGTCGGAAGAATCCGAAAAGTATAACTTTAGTTTCTGATTTGTGCGTGTTATTTTCCTCTAGAAAACAAATTGTTGAGGTTAGTTTAAAAGGATCGTTTGATATTTTTGTAGATTATGGCAGTAGTACAGAATTGAGCTAATAAACTAAACACACAGACAGAACTATAGCAAGACTACTTCAATAATCCAAAAGAAAATAAATAAAATACATCAGCCACTTAACATTAATCATAGCACAGGACAAGGAGGTAGATAAAAAAAAAACAATTACCACTTAAGACTGAATGACTAGATTGACTCAAACTAAAAATTAAAAAGGGAAATTTAATAGAGAAAAATATCAATATCAACTATAATACATTACTATATATAATTTTACATTATCATGCTGTTCAGATATGTTTATAATGTGACATAATTCACTGACAGCTACTGTACTGTTAGAGATGCTACCTCAGTAGAAGCATTTAAAGGCCTACTGACACCCACTACTACCGACCACGCAGTCTGATAGTTTATATATCAATGATGAAATCTTAACATTGCAACACATGCCAATACGGCCGGGTTAACTTATAAAGGGCAATTTTAAATTTCCCGCTAAACTTCCGGTTGAAAACGTCTATGTATGATGACGTATGCGCGTGACGTCAATCGTTGAACCGGAAGTATTGGTACACCATTGAATCCAATACAAAAAGCTCTGTTTTCATCTCAAAATTCCACAGCATTCTGGACATCTGTGTTGGTGAATCTTTTGCAATTTGTTTAATGAACAATGAAGACTGCAAAGAAGAAAGTTGTAGGTGGGATCGGTGTATTAGCGGCGGACTACAGCAACACAACCAGGAGGACTTTGAGATGGATAGCAGACTCGCTAGCCGACGACCTCACCTTGACTTCCTCCGTCTCCGGGCCGCCGACCGCATCTATGATCGTCGCTCCGTTGATCGCTGGAACGCAGGTGAGCACGGGTGTTGATGAGCAGATGAGGGCTGGCTGGCGTAGGTGGATAGCTAATGTTTTTAGCATAGCTCTGTAGAGGTCCCGTTGCTAAGTTAGCTTCAATGGCGTCGTTAGCAACAGCATTGTTAAGCTTTGCCAGCCTGGAAAGCATTAACCGTGTATTTACATGTGCATGGTTTAATAGTATTGTTGATTTTCTGTCTATCCTTCCAGTCAGGGGTTTATTTCTTTTGTTTCTATCTGCATTTAAGCCCGATGTGCTATCACGTTAGCTCCGTAGCTAAAGTGCTTCGCCGATGTATTGTCGTGGAGCTAAAAGTCACTGTGAATGTCCATTTCGCGTTCTCGATTCTCATTTTCAAGAGGATATAGTATCCGAGGTGGTTTAAAATACAAATCCGTGATCCACAATAGAAAAAGGAAAGTGTGGAATCCAATGAACCCTTGTACCTAATTTACGGTCAGAGCGAAAAAAGATACGCCCTGCACTACACTCTAGTCCTTCACTCTCACATTCCTCATCCACGAATCTTTCATCCACGCTCAAATTAATGGGATAATCGTTGCTTTCTCGGTCCGAATCGCTCTGGCTGCATGGTAAACAATGGGGAAATGTGAGGAGCCTTTCCACCTGTGACGTCACGCTACTTCCGGTACAGGCAAGGCTTTTTTTTATCAGCGACCAAAAGTTGCGAACTTTATCGTCGACGTTCTCTACTAAATCCTTTCAGCAAAAATATGGCAATATCGCAAAATGATCAAGTATGACACATAGAATGGACCTGCTATCCCCGTTTAAATAAAAAACATTCATTTAAGTAGGCCTTTAAGTCCCATCTTGAAACTCATTTGTATACACTAGACTTTAAATAGACCCTCCTTTTAGACCAGTTGATCTGCCGTCTCTTTTCTGCTCTGCCACCCTCTCCTGCGTGGAGAGGTTATTAAGTGACCACTGACCACAGATGAGGAGCTAGCTGTTCAAAGTGGGGACCCGGGGTGGACCACTCATCTGTGCAAGGTTTCTCATTGTATCCCAATGGGTTGAGTCATTTCTTGCCCTGATGTGTCGTTGTGGCTTGTGCAGCCCTTTGAGTTTTTGGTCCGGCCCTCACTGACTTGGGACCATTGCAAAATGATGTGCGTCCCAAAGTCACCAGCCTTGGCGTCACTATAGACAGCGATTTTAAACTTGACAAACAAGTCAATGGCGTTTTAAAATCGTGTTTTTATCATCTTCGTCTTTTAGTAAAGGTAAAACCGTTTTTATCTTTTAACCTTTTTGAAGAAGTCGTGCATGCTTTTATTTCAAGTCGCCTGGACTACTGCAATGCACTTTATGCTGGCATTAGCCAAAAAGCTCTCTCCCGGTTGCAGTTAGTCCAGAACGCGGCAGCATGACTTTTAACAGGGGCCAGGAAACGCGAGCATAACACCAATTCTTGAGAGTTTGCACTGGCTCCCTGTTCATTTTAGAATTGATTTTAAAACCTTGCTGTAAAGCTTTACATGGACTGGCACCTCAGTATATCTCGGACCTCATCCAAATTTACACTCCTGCGCGCGCTCTGAGGTCCGAGAGCCAGCTCTTGCTCGTGGTGCCCAAGACGAGACTTAAAACCAGGGGAGACAGGGCCTTCTCTGTGGTCGGCCGTAAGCTCTGGAACACTCTGCCCCTCCATGTTCAAACTGCTTCCACAGTGGAGTGTTTTAAGTCTCGTCTTAAGACCCACTTTTATTCTTTGGCTTTTAACACTACGTGAGTTGTGTGGTCTGCTGTCCTCTGTGGGGTTTTTTTGTTTTGTTTTTTTATAAATTTTGATTTCTATTTACTGTTTTAATTGGTTTTACCCTTTAAAATCCTTTTTAATCATATTTATTTTTATATTGTTTTTATATTGGTTTTATATTTATTTATTTTTTGTTTTTATTCAGTCATTGGTGGAGCATAATATTGTTTTTAATATTGTTTTTAACATGGCTGTGCAGCACTTTGGAAACATTGTTGCTGTTTAAATGTGCTATATAAATAAAGTGGATTGGATTGGATTGGATTGAGACACTTGTGATTAAGGGCTATATAAATAAACTTTGATTGATATTTGTTCACTATTTTTGAAATGCTCGTGTGCCACGTTTTTAGGTGAGAGAAATGTCAAGATGGCAATGTCACTGTCACAGCATGGGGATATGTACTGTTAACAAAAAAACAAACAAAAGTATAGCCAATATTTCAGAATACAGTAATTCCACCCCAGTGTAATAGTTACATTATGTGTACATTTAAATTAATTTGATCCACATCTTGTAACTGCTATCATTGATTGTTTAATTAAAATTGTTTTGATATAAAAACTATAATAAAGTGCCAGTTTTCTGAACGACTCTTCCAAAGGTACAGCTCCTGAATCTCCGGCTCCCTAAAGAGTCATGAATCCCATCTCTGTCCTTTTATTGCAGCTTAGCTACATTTATTTCTCTGGTGGGTAGCTTTACATTTAATGCAGAATAACTTACATTTTACAAGTAGCAGCGTTCCACACTGATTCAGTATCTTACAGCGTCTCATCTCAAACTAGTGTAAATCTGAAATATTGCACTCTTCAAGCTTTTGATTGATTGATTGAAACTTTTATTAGTAGATTGCACAGTACAGTACATATTCCCTACAATTGACCACTAAATGGTAACACCCGAATAAGTTTTTCAACTTGTTTAAGTCGGGGTCCACGTTAATCAATTCATTCATTCACTCTATTCCTTTCGAGCCAGCAATTGTTCCTATTAATTCAAGCCATTTGACGCTCTTCCTTTAAAATGTACCAGGTCGTCCTGTTTTTGTAAACAAATAACTAAACTTACCTTTGTTACGAAGTATGAGCCGTCTTGAGGAGTAAAGGCTTTCAAAGTCATCCACACATGTTTATTTACATGCCGGCATCTTCGTCCAGGAAATGAAAGGCATTCACTTCCGCTTTGTGTTGTTCTTTTCGTTGCCAAAATTGAATGGCAGAATTATTGTACTGCGCCCTCTAAGGCACCGGAATGTAACTACACACACCTTATGTTCAAACAGACGTTTGATTTAAATCAGGATTCGACTATTTTTATATTTTTTTTAATCCACGTGCTTTAATATAAGGTAGGATATTTTGTTGTGTTTTATGTTATATCTGAAATTTAAAAAAAATAAATATATAAATTAAATGTATCAATTTGAAAATGTTACCATGTTTAAACATGTAAATATGTCTATGCTTACATGTAGTCATATTTTTTGCAATATTTCATACATAGATACACCAATGTATGCAATGTTCTATGTGTAAACACATCTGTTAATGCTAACAGTAGGGCTATGAGCAACAACACCAGCAATGTAACTTATATGCAAATAAATTAGCACACTTACACTTTAGCACTACGGCACTTCTCTATCTACTTCATGCACTTGAACTAGCATGGTGACTGTATTCTTGATCTGTCCTACGCTAAGGTCATGCAGCAACATTTTGTTTTATACGGGTCTTATTTTCTTTTTTGTATCTATATCTGAATGTGTGTATTATATTGTACTCTTTATGTCTGATGTTGTTAAAATTTAATGGCAGCAACACATTGCAAAAAAGTTGTCACAGGGGCATGTTCACCACTGTGTTACATGGCCTTTCCTTTTAACAACACTCAGTAAACGTTTGGGAACTGCGGAGACCAATTTTTGAAGCTTTTCGGGTGGAATTCTTTCCCATTCTTGCTTGATGTACAGCTTAAGTTGTTCAACAGTCCGGGGTCTCCATTGTGGTATTTTAGGCTTCATAATGCGCCACACATTTTCAATGGGAGAAAGGTCTGGACTACAGGCAGGCCAGTCTAGTACCCGCACTCTTTTACTATGAAGCCACGCTGTTGTAACACGTGGCTTGGCATTGTCTTTCTGAAATAAGCAGGGGCATCCATGGTAACGTTGCTTGGATGGCAACATACGTTGCTCCAAAACCTGTATGTATCTTTCAGCATTGATGGTGCCTTCACAGATGTGAAGTTACCCATGCCTTGGGCACTAATACACCCCTATACCATCACAGATACTGGCTTTTCAACTTTGCGCCTATAACAATCCGGATGGTTATTTTCCTCTTTGTTCCGGAGGACACAACGTCCACAGTTTTCAAAAACAATTTGAAATGTGGACTCGTCAGACCACAGAACACTTTTACACTTTGCATCAGTCCATCTTAGATGAGCTCGGCCCTTACGACATTTTAGCAAAAAATGTTTTTCGTAAAAAATGCATTTTCTTACATTTACTGGTTTAGTCGGGACTCCTGATGACGTTTTGAGACATCTCTTACAACTACAGCACCAGAATTGTGCTGCTGAAGCAAGTCTGTTTTTTAATTTAAAAAAAAAAAAAAAAAGTTTTCCCAAAAAAAGCATTTTATGCCATTTTTAGGTTTTGTAGGGACTCCTGATGACGTTTTGAGACATCTCCTACAACTACAGCACCAGAATTGTACTGCTGAAGCAAGTCCGTTTTTTGGCATTTTTACGACAGGGTCCCCCCTTACGACATTTTAGCAAAAAAATGTTTTCTTAAAAAATGCATTTTCTTACATTTTCTTACATTTACGGGTTTAGTCGGGACTCCTGATGACGTTTTGAGACATCTCCTACAACTACAGCACCAGAATTGTGCTGCTGAAGCAAGTCCGTTTTTTGGAATTTTTACGACAGGGTCCCCCCTTACGACATTTTAGCAAAAAATGTTTTTCTTAAAAAATGCATTTTCTTACATTTTCTTACATTTACGGGTTTAGTCGGGACTCCTGATGACGTTTTGAGACATCTCCTACAACTACAGCACCAGAATTGTGCTGCTGAAGCAAGTCCGTTTTTTGGAATTTTTACGACAGGGTCCCCCCTTACGACATTTTAGCAAAAAATGTTTTTCTTAAAAAATGCATTTTCTTACATTTACGGGTTTAGTCGGGACTCCTGATGACGTTTTGAGACATCTCCTACAACTACAGCACCAGAATTGTGCTGCTCAAACAAGTCCGTTTTTTGAATTTTTTTTTGTAAAAAAAAAGTTTTTCCAAAAAAAGCATTTTATGCCATTTTTAGGTTTTGTAGGGACTCCTGATGACGTTTTAAGACATCTCCTACAACTACAGCACCAGAATTGTGCTGCTGAAGCAAGTCAGTTTTTTGGAATTTTTACGCAGGGTCCCTCCTTACGACATTTTAGCAAAAAATGTTTTTCGTAAAAAATGCATTTTCTTACATTTTCTTACATTTACGGGTTTAGTCGGGACTCCTGATGACGTTTTGAGACATCTCCTACAACCACAGCACCAGAATTGTGCTGCTGAAGCAAGTCCGTTTTTTTGAATTTTTTTTACGACATTTAGCAAAATATTATTTTTCCGTAAAATATACATTTTCTTCTAATTTCTTCCATTTTCGGGTTTAGTCGGGACTCCTGATGACGTTTTGAGACATCTCCTACAACTACAGCACCAGAATTGTGCTGCTGAAGCAAGTCCGTTTTTTGGAATTTTTACGACATTTTACCAAAAAATGTTTTTCTTAAAAAATGCATTTTCTTACATTTTCTTACATTTACGGGTTTAGTCGGGACTCCTGATGACGTTTTGAGACATCTCCTACAACTACAGCACCAGAATTGTGCTGCTGAAGCAAGTCCGTTTTTTGGAATTTTTACGACAGGGTCCCCCCTTACGACATTTTAGCAAAAAATGTTTTTCGTAAAAAATGCATTTTCTTACATTTTCTTACATTTACGGGTTTAGTCGGGACTCCTGATGACGTTTTGAGACATCTCCTACAACTACAGCACCAGAATTGTGCTGCTGAAGCAAGTCCGTTTTTTGGAATTTTTACGACAGGGTCCCCCTTACGACATTTTAGCAAAAAATGTTTTTCGTAAAAAATGCATTTTCTTACATTTTCTTACATTTACGGGTTTAGTCGGGACTCCTGATGACGTTTTGAGACATCTCCTACAACTACAGCACCAGAATTGTGCTGCTGAAGCAAGTCTGTTTTTTGAATTTTTTTTTTTGTAAAAAAAAAGTTTTCCCAAAAAAAGCATTTTATGCCATTTTTAGGTTTTGTAGGGACTCCTGATGACGTTTTGAGACATCTCCTACAACTACAGCACCAGAATTGTACTGCTGAAGCAAGTCCGTTTTTTGGAATTTTTACGACAGGGTCCCCCTTACGACATTTTAGCAAAAAATGTTTTTCGTAAAAAATGCATTTTCTTACATTTTCTTACATTTACGGGTTTAGTCGGGACTCCTGATGACGTTTTGAGACATCTCCTACAACTACAGCACCAGAATTGTGCTGCTGAAGCAAGTCTGTTTTTTGAATTTTTTTTTGTAAAAAAAAAGTTTTCCCAAAAAAACATTTTATGCCATTTTTAGGTTTTGTAGGGACTCCTGATGACGTTTTGAGACATCTCCTACAACTACAGCACCAGAATTGTACTGCTGAAGCAAGTACGTTTTTTGGCATTTTTACGACAGGGTCCCCCCTTACGACATTTTAGCAAAAAATGTTTTTCTTAAAAAATGCATTTTCTTACATTTTCTTACATTTACGGGTTCAGTCGGGACTCCTGATGACGTTTTGAGACATCTCCTACAACTACAGCACCAGAATTGTGCTGCTGAAGAAAGTCCGTTTTTTGGCATTTTTACGACAGGGTCCCCCCTTACGACATTTTAGCAAAAAAATTTTTTCGTAAAAAATGCATTTTCTTACATTTTCTTACATTTACGGGTTTAGTCGGGACTCCCGATGACGTTTTGAGACATCTCCTACAACTACAGCACCAGAAATGTGCTGCTGAAGCAAGTCCGTTTTTTGGAAATTTTTTTTCTAAAAAAAAAGTTTTCCCAAAAAAAGCATTTTATGCCATTTTTAGGTTTTGTAGGGACTCCTGATGACGTTTTGAGACATCTCCTACAACTACAGCACCAGAATTGTACTGCTGAAGCAAGTCCGTTTTTTGGCATTTTTACGACAGGGTCCCCCCTTACGACATTTTAGCAAAAAATGTTTTTCTTAAAAAATGCATTTTCTTACATTTTCTTACATTTACGGGTTTAGTCGGGACTCCTGATGACGTTTTGAGACATCTCCTACAACTACAGCACCAGAATTGTGCTGCTGAAGCAAGTCCGTTTTTTGGAATTTTTACGACAGGGTCCCCCCTTACGACATTTTAGCAAAAAATGTTTTTCGTAAAAAATGCATTTTCTTACATTTTCTTACATTTACGGGTTTAGTCGGGACTCCTGATGACGTTTTGAGACATCTCCTACAACTACAGCACCAGAATTGTGCTGCTGAAGAAAGTCCGTTTTTTGGCATTTTTACGACAGGGTCCCCCCTTACGACATTTTAGCAAAAAAATTTTTTCGTAAAAAATGCATTTTCTTACATTTTCTTACATTTACGGGTTTAGTCGGGACTCCCGATGACGTTTTGAGACATCTCCTACAACTACAGCACCAGAAATGTGCTGCTGAAGCAAGTCCGTTTTTTGGAATTTTTTTTTGTAAAAAAAAAGTTTTCCCAAAAAAAGCATTTTATGCCATTTTTAGGTTTTGTAGGGACTCCTGATGACGTTTTGAGACATCTCCTACAACTACAGCACCAGAATTGTACTGCTGAAGCAAGTCCGTTTTTTGGCATTTTTACGACAGGGTCCCCCCTTACGACATTTTAGCAAAAAATGTTTTTCTTAAAAAATGCATTTTCTTACATTTTCTTACATTTACGGGTTTAGTCGGGACTCCTGATGACGTTTTGAGACATCTCCTACAACTACAGCACCAGAATTGTGCTGCTGAAGCAAGTCCGTTTTTTGGAATTTTTACGACAGGGTCCCCCCTTACGACATTTTAGCAAAAAATGTTTTTCGTAAAAAATGCATTTTCTTACATTTTCTTACATTTACGGGTTTAGTCGGGACTCCTGATGACGTTTTGAGACATCTCCTACAACTACAGCACCAGAATTGTGCTGCTGAAGCAAGTCCGTTTTTTGGAATTTTTACGACAGGGTCCCCCCTTACGACATTTTAGCAAAAAATGTTTTTCTTAAAAAATGCATTTTCTTACATTTTCTTACATTTACGGGTTTAGTCGGGACTCCTGATGACGTTTTGAGACATCTCCTACAACTACAGCACCAGAATTGTGCTGCTGAAGCAAGTCCGTTTTTTGACATTTTTACGACAGGGTCCCCCCTTACGACATTTTAGCAAAAAATGTTTTTCTTAAAAAATGCATTTTCTTACATTTTCTTACATTTACGGGTTTAGTCGGGACTCCTGATGATGCTTTGAGACATCTCCTACAACTACAGCACCAGAATTGTGCTGCTGAAGCAAGTCCGTTTTTTGGAAAAATTTTTTGTAAAAAAAAAGATTTCCCAAAAAAAGCATTTTATGCCATTTTTAGGTTTTGTAGGGACTCCTGATGACGTTTTGAGACATCTCCTACAACTACAGCACCAGAATTGTACTGCTGAAGCAAGTCCGTTTTTTGGAATTTTTACGACAGGGTCCCCCCTTACGACATTTTAGCAAAAAATGTTTTTCTTAAAAAATGCATTTTCTTACATTTTCTTACATTTACGGGTTTAGTCGGGACTCCTGATGACGCTTTGAGACATCTCCTACAACTACAGCACCAGAATTGTGCTGCTGAAGCAAGTCCGTTTTTTGGAATTTTTTTTTGTAAAAAAAAAGTTTTCCCAAAAAAAGCATTTTATGCCATTTTTAGGTTTTGTAGGGACTCCTGATGACGTTTTGAGACATCTCCTACAACTACAGCACCAGAATTGTACTGCTGAAGCAAGTCCGTTTTTTGGCATTTTTACGACAGGCGACATTTTAGCAAAAAATGTTTTTCTTAAAAAATGCATTTTCTTACATTTTCTTACATTTACGGGTTTAGTCGGGACTCCTGATGACGTTTTGAGACATCTCCTACAACTACAGCACCAGAATTGTGCTGCTGAAGCAAGTCCGTTTTTTGGAATTTTTACGACAGGGTCCCCCCTTACGACATTTTAGCAAAAAATGTTTTTCGTAAAAAATGCATTTTCTTACATTTTCTTAGATTTACGGGTTGAGTCGGGACTCCTGATGACGTTTTGAGACATCTCCTACAACTACAGCACCAGAATTGTACTGCTGAAGCAAGTCCGTTTTTTGGCATTTTTACGACAGGGTCCCCCCTTACGACATTTTAGCAAAAAAATGTTTTCTTAAAAAATGCATTTTCTTACATTTTCTTACATTTACGGGTTTAGCCGGGACTCCTGATGACGTTTTGAGACATCTCCTACAACTACAGCACCAGAATTGTGCTGCTGAAGCAAGTCCGTTTTTTGGAATTTTTACGACAGGGTCCCCCCTTACGACATTTTAGCAAAAAATGTTTTTCTTAAAAAATGCATTTTCTTACATTTACGGGTTTAGTCGGGACTCCTGATGACGTTTTGAGACATCTCCTACAACTACAGCACCAGAATTGTGCTGCTGAAGCAAGTCTGTTTTTTGAATTTTTTTTTGTAAAAAAAAAGTTTTCCCAAAAAAACATTTTATGCCATTTTTAGGTTTTGTAGGGACTCCTGATGACGTTTTGAGACATCTCCTACAACTACAGCACCAGAATTGTGCTGCTGAAGCAAGTCCGTTTTTTGGAATTTTTACGACAGGGTCCCCCCTTACGACATTTTAGCAAAAAATGTTTTTCGTAAAAAATGCATTTTCTTACATTTTCTTACATTTACGGGTTTAGTCGGGACTCCTGATGACGTTTTGAGACATCTCCTACAACTACAGCACCAGAATTGTGCTGCTCAAACAAGTCCGTTTTTTGAATTTTTTTTTGTAAAAAAAAAGTTTTCCCAAAAAAAGCATTTTATGCCATTTTTAGGTTTTGTAGGGACTCCAGATGACGTTTTAAGACATCTCCTACAACTACAGCACCAGAATTGTGCTGCTGAAGCAAGTCCGTTTTTTGGCATTTTTACGACAGGGTCCCCCCTTACGACATTTTAGCAAAAAATGTTTTTCTTAAAAAATGCATTTTCTTACATTTTCTACATTTACGGGTTTAGTCGGGACTCCTGATGACGTTTTGAGACATCTCCTACAACTACAGCACCAGAATTGTGCTGCTGAAGCAAGTCCGTTTTTTGGAATTTTTACGACAGGGTCCCCCCTTACGACATTTTAGCAAAAAATGTTTTTCGTAAAAAATGCATTTTCTTACATTTTCTTACATTTACGGGTTTAGTCGGGACTCCTGATGACGTTTTGAGATATCTCCTACAACTACAGCACCAGAATTGTGCTGCTCAAACAAGTCCGTTTTTTGAATTTTTTTTTGTAAAAAAAAAGTTTTCCCAAAAAAAGCATTTTATGCCATTTTTAGGTTTTGTAGGGACTCCTGATGACGTTTTGAGACATCTCCTACAACTACAGCACCATAATTGTACTGCTGAAGCAAGTCCGTTTTTTGGCATTTTTACGACAGGGTCCCCCCTTACGACATTTTAGCAAAAAATGTTTTTCTTAAAAAATGCATTTTCTTACATTTTCTTACATTTACGGGTTTAGTCGGGACTCCTGATGACGTTTTGAGACATCTCCTACAACTACAGCACCAGAATTGTGCTGCTGAAGCAAGTCCGTTTTTTGGCATTTTTACGACAGGGTCCCCCCTTACGACATTTTAGCAAAAAATGTTTTTCGTAAAAAATGCATTTTCTTAGATTTACAGGTTGAGTCGGGACTCCTGATGACGTTTTGAGACATCTCCTACAACTACAGCACGAGAATTGTGCTGCTGAAGCAAGTCCGTTTTTTGGAATTTTTACGACAGGGTCCCCCCTTACGACATTTTAGCAAAAAATGTTTTTCGTAAAAAATGCATTTTCTTACATTTTCTTACATTTACGGGTTGAGTCGGGACTCCTGATGACGTTTTGAGACATCTCCTACAACTACAGCACCAGAATTGTGCTGCTGAAGCAAGTCTGTTTTTTGAATTTTTTTTTGTAAAAAAAAAGTTTTCCCAAAAAAACATTTTATGCCATTTTTAGGTTTTGTAGGGACTCCTGATGACGTTTTGAGACATCTCCTACAACTACAGCACCAGAATTGTACTGCTGAAGCAAGTCCGTTTTTTGGCATTTTTACGACAGGGTCCCCCCTTACGACATTTTAGCAAAAAATGTTTTTCTTAAAAAATGCATTTTCTTACATTTTCTTACATTTACGGGTTTAGTCGGGACTCCTGATGACGTTTTGAGACATCTCCTACAACTACAGCACCAGAATTGTGCTGCTGAGGCAAGTCCGTTTTTTGGAATTTTTACGACAGGGTCCCCCCTTACGACATTTTAGCAAAAAATGTTTTTCGTAAAAAATGCATTTTCTTACATTTTCTTACATTTACGGGTTTAGTCGGGACTCCTGATGACGTTTTGAGACATCTCCTACAACTACAGCACCAGAATTGTGCTGCTGAAGCAAGTCTGTTTTTTGAATTTTTTTTTGTAAAAAAAAAGTTTTCCCAAAAAAAGCATTTTATGCCATTTTTAGGTTTTGTAGGGACTCCTGATGACGTTTTGAGACATCTCCTACAACTACAGCACCAGAATTGTACTGCTGAAGCAAGTCCGTTTTTTGGCATTTTTACGACAGGGTTCCCCCCTTACGACATTTTAGCAAAAAATGTTTTGCGTAAAAAATGCATTTTCTTACATTTACGGGTTTAGTCGGGACTCCTGATGACGTTTTGAGACATCTCCTACAACTACAGCACCAGAATTGTGCTGCTGAAGCAAGTCCGTTTTTTGGAATTTTTACGACCGGGTCCCCCCTTACGACATTTTAGCAAAAAATGTTTTTCTTAAAAAATGCATTTTCTTACATTTTCTTACATTTACGGGTTTAGTCGGGACTCCTGATGACGTTTTGAGACATCTCCTACAACTACAGCACCAGAATTGTGCTGCTGAAGCAAGTCCGTTTTTTGGAATTTTTACGACAGGGTCCCCCCTTACGACATTTTAGCAAAAAATTTTTTGCGTAAAAAATGCATTTTCTTACATTTTCTTACATTTACGGGTTTAGTCGGGACTCCTGATGACGTTTTGAGACATCTCCTACAACTACAGCACCAGAATTGTGCTGCTGAAGCAAGTCCGTTTTTTGGAATTTTTACGACAGGGTCCCGGGCCCAGCGAAGCCGGCGGCGTTTCTGGGTGTTGTTGATAAATGGCTTTGGCTTTGCATATTAGAGTTTTAACTTGCACTTACAGATGTAGCGACAACCTGTAGTTACTGACAGTGGTGTTCTGAAGTGTTCCTGAGCCCATGTGGTGATATCCTTTACACACCAATGTCTCTTTTTGATGCAGTACCGCCTGAGGGGTCGAAGGTCTGTAATACCATCGCTTACGTGCAGTGATTTCTCCAGATTCTCTGAACCTTTTGATATTACAGACCGTAGATGGTGAAATCCCTAAATTCCTTGCAATGGCTGGTTGAGAAATGTTGTTCTTGAACAAATTGCTCAGGCATTTGTTCACAAAGTGGTGATCCTCGCCCCATCCTTGTTTGTGAATGACTGAACATTTCATGGAAGCTGCTTTTATACCCAGTCATGGCACCCACCTGTTCCCAATTAGCCTGTTCACCTGTGGGATGTTCCAAATAAGTGTTTGATGAGCATTCCTCAACTTTTTCATTCTTTTTTGCTACTTGTGCCAGCTTTTTTAAAACACGTGGAAGGCATCAAATTCCAAAAGACCTAAAATTTGCAAAAAATAAGGTTCTCCAGTTCGACCGTTAAGTATCTTGTCTTTGCAGTCTATTCAATTGAATATAGGTTGAAAAGGATTTGAGAATCATTGTTTTCTGTTTTTATGTACCATTCACACAACGTGCCAACTTCACTGGTTTGGGGTTTTGTACTTGAAAACAAATGGTTCTTTGTTTTGTATTTTCTCACCAAAAGCCCCACACTGACAAATCTAAGAAATGCGCCCGCTGTAACAAAAAAATATGTAGTTTGTGATGGGATGGGTTCAGACAGGGTAGACCAGGGGTCGGCAACCCAAAATGTTGAAAGAGCCATATTGGACCAAAAATACAAAAACAAATCTGTCTGGAGCCGCAAAAAATTAAAAGCCATATTACATGTGTCATGAGATTTAATTAAGAGGACTTAAAGGCAACAAAATGAGCTCAAATATAGCTACAAATGAGGCATAATGATGCAATATGTACATATCGCTAGCCTATATAGCATGTTAGCATCGATTAGCTTGCAGTCATGCAGTGACCAAATATGTCTGATTAGCACTCCACACAAGTCAATAACATCAACAAAACTCACCTTTGTGCACTCATGCCCAACGTTAAAAGCGTGGTGGACAAAATGCGACAGAAAAAGAAGTGGCATAAAACACGTCCTAGGAAGTCGGAGAAAGTTATACATGTATACAAACTATACGGTGAGTTCAAGGACCGCCAAAATTAGTAGGACAAAACAGCGCTCGCCAAATACTCGAATCAGTGAAGCATGTTTAATATAAACAGTGTGATTTATAACAATTAGGGAGGTTTGTGTCATGTTTGTCCTCCTACAGAAACCATACTAAAACAAAAATATATATATTTTTTTCCCCTCATCTTTTTCCATTCTTCATACATTTTTAAAAAATCTCCAGAGAGCCACTAGGGCGGCGCTAAAGAGCCGCATGCAGCTCTAGAGCCGCGGGTTGCCGACCCCCGGGGTAGACTTTGTCAGTGCAGCTTGGAGGCCATCTTCTTTGGAGTATAACTAGATTAGTGTGACGACGAGAGGGGTGTTTTCCCCCTAAGTGTGGGCTGTCAGGTGAGGGACAAGCAGACCGGGTAGTAATCCTTTAAGAGGATCGCGTTTGAAGGTGCGAGGGGAAGGAAAGAAGGCATCAAAGTAACTGTCTGGTCGAGTCGCTTCTGTGCCTCACTTTGACATGGATGTGATCAGTTTCTGGCACTTTGGTGGCGATGCATGGGTATTTAGTTGTGCACGGTGATGCAGGCTGGCCTTGATGAGGGTGCACACTGAAGGTAAGCGGTTTTATAACATGTCAAATGCTTGGAGATACGATAGCCTCGAGTATAAATGCCTGCCTCTCAGCATCCATGAGGATTAGTGTCATGCATGTCTCCGGGTGTAGTATCTATTTTACTATGAAATAACATGTTTTGTGGGTTGACCAGATCCCCGTAAGAGCACGTACCACAAAACCCAAAACTAGTGAAGTTGGCACGTTGTGTAAATCGTAAATAAAAACAGAATACAATGATTTGCGGGTCCTTTTCATTGAATAGACTGCAAAGACAAGATACTTAACGTTCAAACTGGGAAACTTAGTTTTTTTGCAAATATTAGCTCATTTGGAATTTGATGCCTGCAATACGTTTCAAAAAAGCTGGCACAAGTGGTAAAAAAGACTGAGAAAGTTGAGGAATGCTCGCCTAACACTTATTTGGAACATCACACAGGTGAACAGGCTAATTGGGAACAGGTGGGTGCCTTGATTGGGTATTAAAGCAGCTTCCATGAAATGCTCAGTCATTCACAAACAAGGATCTGGCGAGGGTCACCACTTTGTGAACAAATGCGTGAGCAAATTGTCCAACAGTTTAAGAACAACATTTCCCAACGAGCTATTGCAAGGAATTTAGGGATTTCACCATCTAAGGTCTCTAATATCATCAAAAGGTTCAGAGAATCTGGAGAAATCACTGCACGTAAGCAGCTAAGTCCGTGACCTTCGATCCCTCAGGCTGTACTGCAACAAAAAGCAACATCAGTGTGTAAAGGATATCACCACATGGGCTCAGAAAGACTTTAGAAAACCACTGTCAGTAACTACAGTTCGTCGCTACATCTGTAAGTGCAAGTTAAAACTCTAATATGCAAAGCGAAAGCCATTTATCAACAACACCCAGAGGCGCCGCCGGCTTCGCTGAGCTCGGGCTCATTGTTAAAGGAAAGGCCATGTAACACTGGTAAAAATGCCCTTGCGACAACTTTTTTGCAATGTGTTGTTGCCATTAAATTCTAAGTTAATGATTATTTGCACACAAAAAAAAGTTCGAACATTAAATATCTTGTCTTTGCGGTCTATTCAATTGAATATAAGTTGAAAAGGATTTGCAAATCATTGTTTTCTGTTTTTATTGACGAATTACACAACGTGCCAACTTCACTGGTTTTGGGTTTTGTGCATACACAAACATGCCTTTACATGGTTATGATGGAGTCAACTTCTGTGCCATAAACCTAAGAAACTTGAGATGACATCGTATCGGTCTATACCAGGGGTCGGCAACCCAAAATGTTGAAAGAGCCATATTGGAGCAAAAATACAAAAACAAATCTGTCTGGAGCCGCAAAAAATTAAAAGCCATATTACATGTGTCATGAGATATAAATGTAATTAAGAGGACTTAAAGGAAACTAAATGACCTCAAATATAGCTACAAATGAGGCATATGCAATATGTACATATAGCTAGCCTAAATAGCATGTTAGCATCGATTAGCTTGCAGTCACGCAGTGACCAAATATGTCTGATTAGCACTCCACACAA
The DNA here is from genome assembly GCF_033978785.1 of Entelurus aequoreus. Lineage (NCBI taxonomy): Eukaryota > Metazoa > Chordata > Actinopteri > Syngnathiformes > Syngnathidae > Entelurus > Entelurus aequoreus. Next base: position 77,526,555 of record NC_084735.1, read on the forward strand.
GTCAATAACATCAACAAAACTCACCTTTGTGCACTCATGCCCAACGTTAAAAGTGTGGTGGACAAAATGAGATAGAAAACGTGGCATAAAACACGTCCTAGAAAGTCGGAGAAAGTTATACATGGAAACAAACTATACGGCGAGTTCGAGGACCGCCAAAATTAGTAGGACAAAACGGCGCTCGCCAAATACTCGAATCAGTGAAGCATGTTTAATATAAACAGTGTGATTTATAACAATTAGCGAGGTTTATGTCATGTTTGTCCTCCCACAGAAAACATTCTGAAACAAAAAAATTGTTTTTTTTCCCCTCATCTTTTTCCATTCTTCATACATTTTTGAAAAATCTCCAGAGAGCCACTAGGGCGGCGCTAAAGATGCGGCTCTAGAGCCGCGGGTTGCCGACCCCCGGTCTATACCAAACCTGGGCAAATTAAGGCCCGGGGGCCACATGCGGCCCGTTAAGATTTTCAATCTGGCCCGCCGGACATTCCCAAATAATTTTTTTAGATCTTCAAGATGGAAACTAGCTGCCATTATGATGTGCAGTCATGTTTTCTAATGACCGCAAGTCTTGAACTATACAAAGTATTTCAATGGTTGGAATCTGCGCTTATGGATGATGTACCAGTTACTATGGTAATCTAATTATTTAATATTGTAATCTAAATAGTTACGATGGTCATCTGTAGTTACTATGGTCATCTACGTCACAGCAGTTCAGACGAGGCACCAAGCAGTGTGGGCGGGAAGCGTTTCCACAGACGCGGAAGGAGATTTTCACAACAAAGTTCTAAAGCTTAGTGATATATCAGATATATCAGATTGTAATTGGGTTTATTTTGTACCCTTCGCGTTCATATTTCACTGTTTGTTGCATTTTTGTTGCGTTTCACTTGATTGTAAAATGTGTCGATCGAAAGGGGGTGTGACGTTCATATTTTGTCAATATTCAGTGTTTTATTGTTCGTAGAAAAATGTAAAATTCAATTACGTTTTTTAAGGCGGTCTGGCATAACGTTTTTAGCATTCAATCAGACATTATTGCGAGGTTTTGTATTAGTGTTCCTAAAAATAGATATACCGGCCCCCAGACACATTTTTTTCTCTAAATGTGGCCCCCCGAGTCAAAATAATTGCCCAGGCCTGCTCTATACGGACTTGCTGTCTGCCTTCTTCTTTGGTTAAATCAGGGGTCGGCAACCCAAAATGTTGAAAGAGCCATATTGGAGCAAAAATACAAAAAACAAATCTGTCTGGAGCCGCAAAAAATTAAAAGCCATATTACATAATGATAGTGTGTCATGAGATATGAATTGAATTAAGAGGACTTAAAGGAAACTAAATGACCTCAAATATACGTACAAATGAGGCATAATGATGCAATATGTACATATAGCTAGCCTAAATAGCATGTTAGCATCGATTAGCTTGTAGTCATGCAGTGACCAAATATGCCTGATTAGCACTCCACACAAGTCAATAACATCAACAAAACTCACCTTTGTGCATTCACGCACAACATTAAAAGTTTGGTGGACAATATGAGACAGAAAAAGAAGTGGCATAAAACACGTCCTAGGAAGTCGGAGAAAGTTATATATGTAAACAAAATACGGTGAGTTCAAGGACCGCCAAAATTAGTAGGACAAAACGGCGCTCGCCAAATACTCGAATCAGTGAAGCATGTTTAATATAAACAGTGTACTTTATAACAATTAGGGAGGTTTGTGTCATGTTTGTCCTCCTACAGAAACCATATTAAAACCCAAAATATTTTTTTTCCCGTCATCTTTTTCCATTTTTCACACATTTTTGAAAAAGCTCCAGAGAGCCACTAGGGCGGCGCTAAAGAGCCGCATGCGGCTCTAGAGCCGCGGGTTGCCGACCCCCGGGTTAGATCCTCCACAGGATGTGACGCTCGCTTGATTATTAAATTAGTCTTTGTTCAACGATCATCACCGGCGTCATCCTTCATCCTTCACACATCCACGCCCCAGAATTTAACATAGGAATGCGAAAATCAAAATATTTTGCATCACATTGAAGTACCAAGTAAGACTGCATGGATGCTGAGAGGTAGTTTTTTCTGCAAAATGCTTATTCTGTTTTCGATATGTCGTGATGTAATAATCAAATGTTATGGTCATCATCCAGTGACCAAATAAGGGCGTAGGAGCAGACAGCCATGGCAGTGCTGCAGGTGCTGTGCAGTCTGATTGGCTGGTCGGGTCTCTATGTGGCGTTCTGCAGGGTCTCTCCTCAACGGGGGCCCGAGTGGAACTGCCGCATGGTCACGCTGTCCCACGGCGTGGTCATCGTCCTGCTGACGGCGTACGTCATCTTCGTAGACGGACCCTGGCCTCTCACGCACGCAGGTTAGCCAGCGTCCACGGCGGTGCGGTTTATACCCAACAAGACTAACTCTTAATTCTCAGGAACAGAGAACACGCGGCTCCAGATTCGGGCTTTGTCCGTCTGCCTCGGCTACTTCCTTTTCGACATTGGCTGGTGCGTGCGCTTCGGCACGGAGGGCAGGGTCATGTTGGCCCACCACGCCGCCAGCATCGCGGGGATCCTACTGGCGCTGCTGACGGGGGCGTCGGCCTGCGAGACCTGCGCCGTGATCTTCGGCAGCGAGCTCACCAACCCCCTGCTGCAGACCCGCTGGTTCCTGCGCCGCACGGGCCTGTACGACAGCCTGCTGGGCGACGCCGTGGACCTGCTCTTCATCTTCCTATTCGCCACCGTCCGCGTAGGCGTGGGCGGCGCCATGTTCTACCACGAGCTGACCTCGCCGAGAACGGCGGCGGTCATGAAGTTCGGCGGCGTGGTCATGTACGGACTGGCGTGGGTGTTCATGGCGGACATCGCCAGATTCGGCTACAAGAAGAGTCGGGTTCGGTATAAGCAGTGGCGGGAAAAGCACAAAGAAGTCAACATGGAGGGGAAACATTTGGCAGCGGACTAACTGTTGGTCACACTGCTATCTACAGGCACTGGAAGGAACTACACTTTTGTCTTGCTTGTCATTTCTTAAAGGCCTACTGAAAGCCACTACTACCGACCACGCAGTCTGATAGTTTATACATCAATGATGAAATCTTAACATTATAACACATGCCAATACGGCCGGGTTAACTTATAAAGTGACATTTTAAATTTGCCGCTAAACTTCCGGTTCGAAACGCCTCTGAGGATGACGTATGCGCGTGACGTAGCCCGGGGAACACGGGTATGCCTTCCACATTGAAGCCAATACGAAAAAGCTCTGTTTTCATTTCATAATTCCACAGTATTCTGGACATCTGTGTTCGTGAATCTGTTGCAATTATGTTCATTGCATTATGGAGAAAGAAGCTGAGCAAGCAAAGAAGAAAGTTGTCGGTGCGAAACGGACGTATTTTTCGAACGAAGTCAGCAACAACAGTACACAGCCGGCGCTTCTTTGTTTACATTCCCGAAAGATGCAGTCAAGATGGAAGAACTCGGATAACAGAGACTCTAACCAGGAGGACTTTTGACTTCGATACACAGACGCCTGTAGAGAACTGGGACAACACAGACTCTTACCAGGATTACTTTGATTTGGATGACAAAGACGCAGACGTGCTACTGTGAGTATGCAGCTTTGGCTTCTAAACATTTGATCGCTTGACCGTATGTGCGCAACTTTTTTTTTGCGTATGTACGTAACTTTTTAAAAATATATAAGCTTTATGAACCTTGGGTTAGGTGAACGGTCTTTTGGGCTGAGTGATTGTGTGTGTTGATCAGTTGTTTGAATTGTATTGGCGTGTTCTATGGAGCTAGGAGCTAGCATAGGAGCTAGGAGTTAGCATAACAAACACGTAGGTGTTTTCATGCAGGATTAATTTGTGTCATATTAAATATAAGCCTGGTTGTGTTGTGGCTAATTGAGTAAATATATGTCTTGTGTTTATTTACTGTTGTAGTCATTCCCAGCTGAATATCAGGTACCGTGAGTATGCAGCCTTGGCTGCTAAACATTTGATAGCTTGACCGTATGTGCGCGTCACGTACGTAACTTTTTAAAAATATATAAGCTTTATGAACCTTGGGTTAGGTAAACGGTCTTTTGGGCTGAGTGATTGTGTGTGTTGATCAGGTGTTTGAATTGTATTGGCGTGTTCTATGGAGCTAGGAGCTGGCAGAGGAGCTAGGAGCTAGCATAACAAACACATAGGTGTTTTTATGCAGGATTAATTTGTGGCATATTAAATATAAGCCTGGTTGTGTTGTGGCTAATAGAGTATATATATGTCTTGTGTTTATTTACTGTTGTAGTCATTCCCAGCTGAATATCAGGTCACCCCCGGCTCTCACAGCATCTTCCCTATCTGAATAGCTTCAACTCCCCACTAGTCCTTCACTTGCACTTTACTCATCCACAAATCTTTCATCCTCGCTCAAATTAATGGGGAAATCGTCGCTTTCTCGGTCCGAATCTCTCTCACTTCATGCGGCCATCATTGTAAACAATAGGGAACTTTGCGTATATGTTCAATTGACTACGTCACGCTACTTCCGGTAGGTGCAAGCCTTTTTTTTATCACATACCAAAAGTTGTGATCTTTATCGTCGTTGTTCTATACTAAATCCTTTCAGCAAAAATATGGCAATGTCGCGAAATGATCAAGTATGACACATAGAATAGATCTGCTATCCCCGTTTAAATAAAAAAAAATTCATTTCAGTAGGCCTTTAATAAACCTTATTTGGTCAACAGGAAGTTTGTCTTTGCAATTTCCAACAGCACTACCACAGAGTTAGTCTTCTACCATACTGCCCCCTGGTGGTTGTCAGGCTTTTTATATTTTTTTGTGATAGAGTGATTGGAGCACATACTTGTTAGTCACAAAAAAAATTCATTAAGTTTGGTTCTTTTATGAATTTATTGTGGGTCTCCTGAAAATGTGAGCAAATCTGCTGGGTCAAAAGTATACATATAGCAATGTTAATATTTGGTTACATGTCCCTTGGCAAGTTTCACTGCAATAAGGCACTTTTGGTAGCCATCCACAAGCTTCTGGTTGAATTTTTGACCACTCCTCTTGATAAAATTGGTGCAGTTCAGCTAAATTTGTTGGGTTTTCTGACATGGACTTGTTTCTTCAGCATTGTCCACATGTTTGAGTCAGGACTTTGGGAAGGTCATTCTAAAACCTTAATGCTAGCCTGATTTAGCCATCCCTTTACCATTTTTGACATGTGTTTGGGGT
>NC_084735.1:77541797-77561797 GCF_033978785.1 Entelurus aequoreus
GAGGCCAAAAAAAACGTGAGCAAGCTCACTCGGATGGAGTCGAAGTTGTGTCGCTGCTGTGCGATTTGGCCTTCCTGGCGTCGGCGCACTGCGTGATCAGACACTGCCACCTTGTGGACAGAATAGGAATGAGCGGCGGCGTCAATGACAGCGTTGTGTTTCGTTGTCAGGGTGACGTCATGCCGCTTACGTTCTCTGGTCGGACACGCTCTGAGCCGTCAGCTCGTAGATCTGAGCCCCGTTGTCCGACATGGAGAGCACGAAGAAGGACTTGTTGTCTAAAGAGGACACAAAACATTTATCAGCAAAAGCCAGCGCGACGATTTGACTGAATAATCAAAACAGTTACTTGTGGCGACGGGCCGGACCAGCACGGTGTTGAGTTTGATGACGGGGCTGAAGGCGAGTTTGGTGTCTGCGGCGCTGGCCACGTTCTTGCTGTGGAACTTGAGCACCAAACGCTCGTCCTGCTTCTGGAGCAGAACCAAAATGTCCTCCAGGAGGAGCGTGTAGAGGTCTGCAGAGGACCGGCCACAACATTAGGAACACCTGTCTCAATGGAAGACTTTAAGATATCAGCGTACCAATTCTTTTGTCTTTGTTGACCTTCCAGGAGAGCGGCCCTTCGTGGACCATCGTCCTCTTAGTGAGGTCCAGGTTCTGCGGAATAAAAAATGATCTTTCAACCACTAAACGTTATCATTAAGGATGTGTCGATCGATCGGCCACCAATCAGTATCGGCCGATTTCCCTGAAAAAGTTTGTGATCTAAAGCCGATCGCCGCTCACTGATACGGTTTTTATTTTTGGTCCCCCGGCTGAGAGAGGCAGCTAGCAGCTAACTATTTCTCTTGTTTGCTCTCAATGAAGGCGGATGCTTTCCTTTCCTCTCCCTTATTTTCTGTGGGATCATTGTCTTGTTTGTCGGAGGAACTATCACGGTTTTAGAAGCATTTTTGACTTCTTGGTTTGTATTTGTTGTTCAGCTCTCCTTAGCTATTTTTTCATGCAGTTTCCCGGTGCTTGTTTTGCACATATCCCTGTTGCACTCTCCCTTGGTGTTTGTACTTTTAGAGCAGGGGTGCCCACACTTTTTCTGCAGGCGAGCTACTTTTCAATTGATCAAGTCGTGGGGATCTACCTCATTCATATATATAATTTATATTTACTTATTTATGAAATATATATTTTTGTTAACAAGTTAAAGGTGTTTAATGATAATACAAGCATGTTTAACACATATAGTTAATATTGTTAACAAGGTAAAGGTGTTTAATGATAATACAAGCATGTTTAACACATATAGTTAATATTGTTAACAAGTTAAAGGTGTTTAATGATAATACAAGCATGTTTAACACATATAGTTAATGTTAACAAGTTAAAGGTGTTTAATGATAATACAAGCATGTTTAATACATAGTTAATATTGTTAACAAGTTAAAGGTGTTTAAAGATAATACAAGCATGTTTAATACATAGTTAATATTATTAACAAGTTAAAGGTGTTTGAAGATAATACAAGCATGTTTAACACATATAGTTAATATTGTTAACAAGTTAAAGGTGTTTAAAGATAATGCAAGCATGTTTAACACATATAGTTAATATTGTTAACAAGTTAAAGGTGTTTAAAGATAATACAAGCATGTTTAACACATATAGTTAATGTTAACAAGTTAAAGGTGTTTAATGATAATACAAGCATGTTTAATACATAGTTAATATTGTTAACAAGTTAAAGGTGTTTAAAGATAATACAAGATTAAGATTAAGATTAAAGTACCAATGATTGTCACACACACACTAGATGTGGTGAAATTTGTCCTCTGCATTTGTCCCATCCCCTTGGGGAGCAGTGGGGAGCAGTGGGCAGCAGCAGCGCCGCGCCCGGGAATCATTTTGGTGATTTAACCCCCAACTCCAACCCTTTGTTGCTGAGTGCCAAGCAGGGAGGTTATGGGTCCCATTTTTATAGTCTTTGGTATGACTCGGCTGGGATTTGAACTCCAACCTACCGATCTCAGGGCGGACACTCTAACCACTAGAGCATGTTTAACACATATAGTTAATATTGTTAACAAGTTAAAGGTGTTTAATGATAATACAAGCATGTTTAACACATATAGTTAATGTTAACAAGTTAAAGGTGTTTAATGATAATACAAGCATGTTTAATACATAGTTAATATTGTTAACAAGTTAAAGGTGTTTAAAGATAATACAAGCATGTTTAACACATATAGTTTATATTGTTAACAAGTTAAAGGTGTTTAAAGATAATGCAAGCATGTTTAACACATATAGTTAATATTGTTTACAAGCTAAAGGTGTTTAAAGATAATACAAGCATGTTTAACACATATAGATTCCTTTCTTTCATGAAGACAAGAATATAAGTTGGTGTATTACCTGATTCTGATGACTTGCATTGATAGGAATCAGACAGTGGTGCTGATAACGTCCGCATTTTCAAATGGAGGAGAAAAAAATTCCTCCTTTCTGTCCAATACCACATGAAAGTGGTTGGTTTTTGGCATCTTATTTGTCCAGCTTCCATACTCCTTTGTATACACTTTACAAGAAATACATTGGCGTCAAACTCCGTAGCTTGCTAGCTTGTGCACGCCAGCTTTCTGAGACTCTTATTTTGTTAGCGCAGGAAGGATGAAGCAGAGCTTTTATTGTGCAACTGTGCAGTCGGTCTTTGGAGTTTTGACGACAGGTACGGCGCCAGAGTCTGTTGAAATAAAAAGTGTTTCTCGCCTTCCTGTCGGTAATTTTTTCTTAATAATGAGCTGGCATCAGCCAGCGTCATCTCAGAAGACCCTCGGGTGCCGTGAATGTCAATCAAGTGACGAAAGTGACGTCATAGTGAAGATTTATGATCGCTAATTTTTAGGATTATTTTTTTAATGCCTGGCTGGCGATCGACTGACACACCCTCCGCGATCGACCGGTAGCTCGCGATCGACGTAATGGGCACCCCTGTTTTAGAGGTTAAACACTTAAAACCTGCAAGCTGCTTTTTGAGGTCACGACCTCCACTAAGAAGAGCATCCCTAACAGTGATCTGTATTTTTATCGGCCGATCTCATCATGGACGATCGATATCAGAATCAGCAGCATAAAACCCAGATCGGAACATCCCTCGTTATCGTTAGGCAGGACTCCCACACTTTGTTCCTACCCTCAGCTCCAGGATGAGCGGGTTCTCGTTGGGTTTCAGTGACGAGATGTCCAACCTTCTCTGATAGTCCACCAGCCTCTGTAAATTGGGAATATTAAGAGATGTAAACCCACAAAAAAAACTAACATTCTTTGTCCTGATGAAGTAATTGCTAACGTGACGCTACCTGCTTGTTCTCGGCCTCTTTGACGGCTTGGTTGACGTGGTTGAGAATCTGCTTGCAGCATTCCCCGGCTTTCTTCACCCTGTCAGCGTCCTCCTCGTCATCCTCTGCAGAAAAAACAAAAGTATTGGGACGCGCTAGGTAAATCGCACACAGTCAACTAAGACGCGGTGCTTTGTACCCGTGTACTTGGCGATCTTCTCCAACAGAAGCGGGTACTTGGTCGCTCGCTGCATCTCCACAGGGATGATGTCTTTCAGCTGCAACCGGCGACACAGGCGGTTTCTCTCGGCCTCCTGAGGAAACACGACGCGGCGCCGTCAGCGCATTTTTTAACGACAGCTTACAATGTGGATGTTGGTGGCGTCCTGAAGCTCTGACCCGCATGAACAAGGTAAACCTCTGGTCTTTCTTCTTCTTGGTCTTGATGAGCTCCAGGGCGGACGGCTGGTTGCTGCAGAAGGTGGCAACCGCTCTTTTTATCTTCTCCTCTTCCTCGCCGCTGAACTGGAACAACACGCACGTGCTTTTAGTTGTCTTGGATGAAAACCTCTACCAAGATCATACATAATCACAACCTTATCTGGTGAGATTTGACTGCGATAACAGCAACATGTTCTATCTATAATATACTACTAGCAACCTATTTATTACCTTCTCTATTTATATCCAATACTATTTAAAATACTATGTGCAGTACATATTATTGTTCTTGTAATACTCGTTGGGCTAAGTCTGGGACCTCGGGTACTAAATTTCGTGTCATTTCATGTGTCTTCTGTGTTCCGTGAATTCTACACAACCATCCATCCATCCATTTCCTACCGCTTGTCCCTTTCGGGGTCGCGGGGGGTGCTGGAGACTATCTCAGCTGCATTCGAGCGGAAGGCGGGGTACACCCTGGACAAGCCGCCACCTCATCACAGGGCCAACACAGATAGACAGACAACATTCACACTCACATTCACACACTAGGGCCAATTTAGTGTTGCCAATCAACCTATCCCCAGGTGCATGTCTTTGGAGGTGGGAGGAAGCCGGAGTACCCGGAGGGAACCCACACAGTCACGGGGAGAACATGCAAACTCCACACAGAAAGATCACATGTTGGATTAAATTGTGGCTCATATCTGGATAGAAAGGGTTAGGGTATAACACACTTAAAAACATGTGAAATGTAGGTAAATTTACCAGATTTTATTTGAGGGTTTACTGATTATTAAAGTTAATTTATTATTGTTATATTTTATGATGTTTTTTCTTACGTCATCCTAAAATACAAAAAAAATGTTAACAGTAAGTTACACTAAAATAACCTTTTTTTTTGCTTGCTCTCAATAAAGGCGGACGCTTCCCCTCCCTCTTCATTTTCCTTCCCCTGCTTTTGCTTCCTCGTCTCGTCTTATTTTGGAGCCTCTCTCCACACTGTTCTCCAAATCTAACCATTGAATCAATTCACTGGTCTCTCACCGCAATTAACAAGATTTTCTTGACCAGAAACTCGGGTTCGGGGGAACCTGTCTGTCCTGACGGAACATTTGCTGCTGGATACACGATGGACGCGTGGGAGAAGTGGAGGGTCATGTGCCTGGCGATTGTTTACGTTAAAGTTAAAAAGTTAAAGTTAAAGTACCAACGATTGTCACACACACACACTAGGTGTGGTGAAATGTGTCCTCTGCAGTTGACCCATCCCCTTGTTCACCCCCTGGGAGGTGAGGGGAACAGTGAGCAGCAGCGGTGGCCGCGCCTGGGAAACATTTTTGGTGATTTAGCCCCCAATTCAAATCCTTGATGGTGAGTGCCAAGCAGGGAGGTAATGGGTCCCATTTTTATAGTCTTTGGTATGACTCGGCCAGGGTTTGAACTAACGACCTATTGATCTCAGGGCGGACACTCTAGACACAAGGCCACTGAATAGGTTAAAGCAGTGGTTCTCAACCTTTTTTCAGTGATGTACCCCCTGTGAAAAATGTTTTAATTCAATTAGCCCCCAATTCAAATCCTTGATGGTGAGTGCCAAGCAGGGAGGAAATGGGTCCCATTTTTATAGTCTTTGGTATGACTCGGCCAGGGTTTGAACTCACGACCTATTGATCTCAGGGCGGACACTCTAGACACAAGGCCACTGAATAGGTTAAAGCAGTGGTTCTCAACCTTTTTTCAGTGATGTACCCCCTGTGAAAAATGTTTTAATTCAAGTACCCCCTAATCAGAGCAAAGCATTTTTGGTTGAAAAATAGAGACAAAGAAGTAAAATACAGCACTATGTCATCAGTTTCTGATTTATTAAATTGTATAACAGTGCAAAATATTGCTCATTTGTAGTGGTCTTTCTTGAACTATTTGGAAAAAAAGATATAAAAATAACTAAAAACTTGTTGAAAAATGATCAAGTGATTCAATTATAAATAAAGATTTCTACACATAGAAGAAATCATCAACTTAAAGTGCCCTCTTTGGGGATTGTAATAGAGATCCATCTGGATTCATGAACTTAATTCTAAACATTTCTTCACAAAAAAAGAAATCTTTAACATCAATATTTATGGAACAAGTCCAAAAAAAATCTAGCTGTCAACGCTGAATATTGCATTGTTGCATTTCTTTTCACAGTTCTTTTTGACAGACATTTTAGTGAGGGTCAAACCATCATGGCATGGGGGAAACTCTGGCTTTATGGTAATGAATGGAATAGCCTACTTAATTTGATGTTCAGTTTATGAACTTACATTCATATTTTGTTGAAGTATTATTCAATAAATATATTTATAAAGGATTTTTGAATTGTTGCTATTTTTAGAATATTAAAAAAAAATCTCACGTACCCCTTGGCATACCTTCAAGTACCCCCATTTGAGAACCACTGGGTTAAAGGACATCGAAGCGCTCTACCTATTCGGAACTATAATAACAGGGCATCAGCTGATTGAATTGAACGTTGCCCTGGTTCATCGACAGATTCTTAATATGAAGGCAGCCGTCAAGGTACCCAAAAGCTAGCCGTCATGATTGAGCTCAGACTGTGGCAGTTTTTAAACTAAATCACAAACTGGAAAACAGCTGTGTTATCGCGACAACACCAAGACTGTGATCGGCATCGTTGCAAGTCTTGAGTTGTATTTCTGGATGTGTGTGTCGCATTCCTACACTTCCTGTCTGCTTATCCTGGCTCTGCCCTCTCTCTCCTTCGAGTGGTTGTTGCTGGAGGAAGGCTGGAGCTTGGAGCACACCTGATGGCAATCACCAGTGGACTATACTAGCTGATTACTCACACTTGGTGCAGCTGGTTCTTTTTTTTTGACGTCTCTCCCAACACATCAGACAATCCCCTGTCTACTCTTCATGCTTGGACTTATGAAGTGTCTTATTTTGCTACTTTGTTTTATGTTGGTTCCCTCCGCCTTCCTTAATTAGTATTTTATTCGCTCCTTTGTTTTTTGCCTTTTTTTGTGTGGCGCTGACTGTTCCCGCCAGTGCCATTGTTTTGTGTTTTGTCTCCCTGTGTTCTCATTAAAGATTTTGTTTCAACATGTATCTCAACCTTTCAGCCTCTCTGCTTCGGGGGTCCAGTCTGCTCCCACAGCATAACTGTGTGCTTATGTGTTTATGTTTGCTGAGGATTTTTTTTTCCAAGTCCCACATTGCGTCCCCTACAGGACCACAGTTTGGGAGTTGCTTTTTTTCTCCCTCCTCATGTTATCTTTTTTTTCCATCTTTAACGGGGCGCTGCCCATGTGGCGACCCATTAGCTTCCTGTCCTGTACCCCCTATCATACTATATTCCTGTTTCTTGGACGGGTTGACTGTAAACAAATCTCCTTGTACTTTTTAAGTGTAATGACAAAAAACATCTTGTATGTATGCTAAAACGCTAAGTACACACCTATTAGTGGCCAGCAGAGGGCAACTCCACTAGTGTCAAGTTACTGCATGGAGCTTACTAGGTTAATAATTAAAATATGCTACTTTTAATGAGTGCAAAATGATCTTACCCAACCCAAGAGATCCTCTCCGATCTGACCGATGACAGAGGTCTCACTCCTTTTCCTAATCGCTGCCATTTGTTCTGTTAAGGAAACTACAGGAGCCGGACAAGAAAAAAGGTTCATTAAGCATTTGGTTTTGGTTTTGGTTTCGGTTTAGGATCATGTTGCATCACCGTGCAGCTGGATGATCTCCTCCAGGTTGGTGAAGATGTTCTTGATGTCCTCTGAAGGCAGAATGGCGTCTCTGCTCAGCCTCTGGTAGAAAACGCCGTCCAGCACTTTGAGCATGCGCAGGTGGGCTCGTTCGGTGTAAAACAGCTCTAAGTAAGGGAAAGAATGGCGAGAATGTTTAAATTATTTGCTTTTTAGTCCAAGCCAGTGGTTGTCAATTATTTCCTGTTACGCCCCCCATGGGAAGAAGAAAACATTTCATGCCCCCCCCCACTCTCTGCTGCAACTACAGTGTCATGTGTATAGACAATTGTTGTAAATACACCTCTGCAAACCATTGAATCCTTATTAACATTAAAGACAACAAAAAATAAATATTTACAACAAAGAATAATTGTATTAACATTGTTTTGTAGTATTCAACAGAAAATATTTTAAGTGCATCAATTTACCTGAAATTTAAACGTTAAAGGCCTACTGAAATGACATTTTTTTATTTAAACGGGAATAGCAGATCCATTCTATGTGTCATACTTGATCATTTCGCGATATTGCCATATTTTTGCTGAAAGGTAGAGAACATCGACGATAAAGTTCGCAACTTTTGATCGCTGATAAAAAAAGCCTTGCCTGTACCGGAAGTAGCGTGACGTCACAGGTTGAAGGACTCCTCACATTTCCCCATTGTTTACACCAGCAGCGTGAGCGATTCGGACCGAGAAAGTGACGATTACCCCATTAATTTGAGCGAGGATGAAAGATTCGTGGATGAGGTACGTGAGAGTGAAGGACTAGAGTGCAGTGCTGGACGTATCTTTTTTCGCTCTGACCGTAACTTAGGTACAAGCGTTCATTGGATTCCACACTTTCTCCTTTTTCTATTGTGGATCACGGATTTGTATTTTAAACCACCTCGGATACTATATCCTCTTGAAAATGAGAGTCGAGAACGCGAAATGGACATTCACAGTGACTTTTATCTCCACGACAATACATCGGCGAAGCACTTTAGCTACGGAGCTAACGTGATAGCATCGTGCTTAAATGCAGATAGAAACAAAATAAATAAACCACTGACTGGAAGGATAGACAGAAGATCAACAATACTATTAAACCATGGACCTGTAACTACACGGTTAATGCTTTCCAGCCTGTCGAAGCTTAACAATGCTGTTGCTAATGACGCCATTGAAGCTAACTTAGCTACGGGACCTCGACAGAGCTATGCTAAAAACATTAGCTATCCACCTACGCCAGCCAGCCCTCATCTGCTCATCAACACCCGTGCTCACCTGCGTTCCAGCGATCGACGGAGCGACGAAGGACTTCACCCGATCATAGATGGGGTCGGCGGCCCGGAGACGGAGGAAGTCAAGGTGAGGTCGGCGGCTAGCGCGTCTGCTATCCATCTCAAAGTCCTCCTGGTTGTGTTGCTACAGCCAGCCGCTAATACACCGATCCCACCTACAGCTTTCTTCTTTGCAGTCTCCATTGTTCATTAAACAAATTGCAAAAGATTCACCAACACAGATGTCCAGAATACTGTGGAATTATGTGGTGAAAACAGAGCTTTTTGTATTGGATCCAATAGGGTCAGAATACTTCCGTTCACTACGTGACGTCACGCGCAAACGTCATCATACCGAGACGTTTTCAACCGGAAGTTTCGCGGGAAATTTAAAATTGCACTTTATAAGTTAACCCGGCCGTATTGGCATGTGTTGCAATGTTAAGATTTCATCATTGATATATAAACTATCAGACTGCGTGGTCGGTAGTAGTGGCTTTCAGTAGGCCTTTAATGTACATATAAAACGAAATATAAAACATTTTTGACTGACTTGAGCCATTTGATACTGAAAAATACAATTAAATACACGCAATAAATATTACATTCAAACTGAACAGCAACATTAACTCAGAAGCACAGTATACAAAGCTCTAAGCGACAAAACAAATATGGATAAAACCTATTTGTGCTCTTCTTTTTTTTTATACATAAAGTCAAGATTAATGGCTACAATGAGCGCGTTCTGTCGTGCAGAGCTTTTTGAAATGGGGTTTGAAACATGATACTGATAAAGCATGCTCCCCGGGCTCACACACTCCCCACCTGGCATCGCACCGCGCTCCCCCACACGAGCCCGCCCTACTATTTGGAAAGAGCTGGTCTAAGCGACGACGACTGACTCACCGTTGATGACCTCTTGTCTCTTGATCTCCTGCGGTGTCAAGCCCGCCAGCACGTCGCGGCTCACCAGGCTTTGCCAGTTCAGAGGATCCTCCTCGCTCTCCGCCTCACACACCTGGTCGTCCTCGCTCTGGACGTCAGCCGCACTCGACGCGCACTGCACCTCCATCCTGGAAGCACACATTGTACAGTATGAGGGTCAACCTGAGGGCATTTTTATATACTTTCTATGTACAGCCCTCATGAAATACAGTGCAGGATTTCCCCAGATAGCCAATACACCTGTGGGGCGTGGTCAATATGACCTCATTATCTCATTTGCATAATCACTGCTGATGCATATATTGTCTTTAAAAAGGCTGAAAAATGTTAGATATACTTTTAAAAACAAATCTGTTATTAGTCATTAGTATTACTATACCGTATTTTTCGGACTATAAGTCGCAGTTTTTTTCATAGTTTACTTATAATTATTAACACATTACCGTAAAATATCAAATAATATTATTTAGCTCATTCACGTAAGAGACTAGACGTATAAGATTTCATGGGATTTAGCGATTAGGAGTGACAGATTGTTTGGTAAACGTATAGCATGTTCTATATGTTATAGTTATTTGAATGACTCTTACCATAATATGTTACGTTAACATACCAGGCACGTTCTCAGTTGGTTATTTATGCGTCATATAACGTACACTTATTCAGCCTGTTGTTCACTATTCTTTATTTATTTTAAATTGCCTTTCAAATGTCTATTCTTGGTGTTGGGTTTTATCAAATACATTTCCCCAAAAAATGCGACTTATACTCCAGTGCGACTTATATATGTTTTTTTCCTTCTTTATTATGCATTTTCGGCCAGTGCGACTTATACTCCGGAGCGACTTATACTCCGAAAAATACGGTATACAGTATTTTTCTTATATTATTTTTCAATTGTTGCTGCTTATTGTACAATGTAACACAGGCTGCACTTTGTTGAGAATTGTTCAAGTTTCTAGAGATGTCTTCAATTCTTTTAGTGACTTGTTCTTTATTAAACACGACTTATCAACACATTTAGCATCTTTTTCTGGTGTTATTGGAGACTGTACTTGTGTTTAGAGACTCTTTACTTCTGTCGTTCGATGAACAGCGAGAGCTGCGGCGAGCCCCAACTGCCCCAAAACACCCACTAAGGTTAAACTTGCTTTGCATTATTTGTTTTGTTTAAATTGCAAGCAAAAATTTGAGTTACAAGCATCCTCGCCATTAGTTGGGGTAGCAAATGCTGTAGAAAATCCGATTCGGTCTTAATCGCTTAGCTTGTAGCTAGAGATCAACTTAACCCTTTTTTCCCACCGTGGAAGAAAGTAGGTGTGAAGGACTCTGAGAATAAGTGGATGATATTCACTGAATTAAAGAAATGATCAAAAACATTACAGAGCGTTTCACTGCTAGTCTGCACTATTCTGAAGCAGAATGAGTGTAACACCAGCCAAGGATGTCAAAATGTAATCTAAACAGCAGACATTTTTCCATGAAAATATGGAAAAAGCTGCAGTTGTTGAGTTTGACGGAGATGTAGCTAGAAGGAGATACTGTAGAAGTCCACTCTCCAAAGTATGTACTGTACATTATTTTTACATTATCCCCTAAAAATACTGTAATTGTTAGTAGTACACTATTGTATATTTTTATTAAAATATTTATTTTCTAAAATGTTTTTTTAGAGAATGTTGCATGTTAAAATTTTACTATTGGTGGGGCACACACCAATTAAAATGATTTGCATTTATTTCAATGAGAGATGTTGATTTGAGATACAAGTGTTTTGAGTTAAGAGCTCATCACAGAGCCATTTAAGCTTGTAAGTTGAGGTACTACTAATGACCCGTGTAATATAGTTATTTTACTATATTTTATTATATTTACATGTTTGACAAACGTTCAAAAATTGGGTTTCACACAACGGATGAAAGTCCAACTTATTGTGGTCCATAAATGTATACACTCTACTTATTCATTCATATTTTTTTTCAATTTCACTCAACACCAAATTTGGCATAAAGCCGCAAAAGAGTGTCATGCGTGAGTCTGTAAAGTTTTCGAAAGGTCAGCCAACAAACATGGCCACAGTCTACCAATCAAAACGGCTTAGCAAGAGGCGGGGCTTAGACCTAAATGGCCATAATTAATTCCCAATTCATCCAATTACGATTAAACTCCCAAATATATCTTCAGAACACACGTCTGGGCATTTTGAGCCACAGTTCCTTAAAAATGTGCGAGTCCAGCTGTACTAATCAGCTTCATGGACCTAATAAGTGGCCACTCACTGCATATAATCTCATCTCATCCATCAGTAAATCGTTTTTTAGCAATCATTTCTCATTTTAAGGTAGTTCCAAGATGTCTTACCTGAAAGAGTCTTGGTCTCCTTCCTCCTGTAAGTGTTCCAGGTTTGAAGGGCTAAAGTCGAACTGAGTGCTTGTTGGGCTGGAGACGCCATCCTGGTGCTCGCCGGACGCCAGAACCTCGCCCAGTCGGGGCTGGATGGAGAACGGTGACACGTCTGAAGAGGAGAGGGAAAATTAGAGGGGAAAAAAAACATTGTCATGGATCTGATGGTACGGCAGAGGACTCGTACTGGTGTCTGAGTCTTGTCCACTGGTGTCTGAGGTCAAAGTGGTGGGGGAACTATGCGTGGACGAGGGGTTCAAAGGCGAAACGTGGCTGCCGGCGTCCGATCCCTCGCTGAGCTGATTCCCACGGACACGTCCGGAATTTGACGGGGACGAGTCTGGAGGCTCAGGGATGCCAAAAGCCGCCTGAGGGAGCAGCTTTGGGGAACGCTGCTTGTTCACCTCCACAGCCTTGCCAACTACATTACAATAGAACACATGAACTGGAATGGCATGCTTCACCACGTACCCCACTGGAAACCCCCCTGTTAATTATGATATGTGGAAATGCAGCATCAAAGTAAATTCTTCAATAAGGTGTTCAAAGGACTACAAATGGAAATGGGCAAATTGAAATAGATGCTAAAGCTGGTGCACACACCAATTCTTTGTGAATGATGTAAAGTGCAAACTGTGCATAAGCTAATTAAAAATGTACAATGTCTGTTATTTTACATATCCAGTACTGTTCAATAAAATTCTTTTTATCTCTAGTTTTGTTGTTTTAATAACAAAGTTCAATTGATTAACACACTTTTTTGCAGTTTTATTTGCTGTAGTTACAATATACTTTTGATATTATATATATAACATTATAAATAGGCTCATTATACTCATTATTATATGTTTATTATAAACTATTATGAATTAGATCAATATTTATTTTGATAATTTTTATATATGTTTTAGAATTATATAATTAATTAATAATTATATATATAATATAGAATCAATTATAATTACAATTTAATTATTGGTATTATCTGGTTGTATGTATTCTAATAATGAAATAAACAGATTAAACTAAATTATATTCCAAAGTGTGTTCTTTTAAAAATATATATATATTAATTTTGTTAAAAATTTTTTTAATCATAATTAGATTTAGAATATAAATCAGAATCAGAAATACTTTATTAATCCCTGAGGGGATATTAAAATTTTCAGCACATAAATGCATGAGGTTGTACTAGTTTTTATATTGTTTTAACATTTTTTCAGACTTTAGAAAATATATTGTAAATAAACAAGTTAACTAAATTATTTACTACATTATTTACTACATTATTTTAAATTAATTTAAATAAAAAAGTTTTTCCAAATTTACCGTTTAATTTTGAACTTTTTGAAATAAAAATTATTAACTATAGATTGTCTTCTTTTTGGGCTGTTTGGCAGTAGGCAATTAATTTGTAGTGCACATTATCTACAGCTCAAAAAGTCCAATAACGGTCCAATTTGAAGGCATTGACATCAGTAATGGCCCATCTTAAAAGAGAGATACAACAATATGGAAAGATTTGCACTTTTTTTACCCGAAGTGGAGTCTACTCTGCTGAGACGGCGGGGAGGGACGAGAATGTTGGGAAATCTAGGCTTTTTCACCTTCTCCTCGCCTTCCTTCTCTGGTTTGATGCTTTTCTGTTGGTTAAAAACACACACCTGAGGATTGTTTTTTGATTTATTAAGTGTGGATCAGTCACAAAATACTACTATGATGGAAGTCCACGTATAAAACCTTAATCTTGGGCAGGAAATTGATGCGCGCTCGTTTCTGCTCCAGGCCGCGAGGTTCCTTCACTTTCACCCCGAGGTGCTTCATGTAGGTGAGAATGACATACTGCATTGTTTGGCTGCAACACAACAGCACAAACACTTTGTAGGATATACACTAACATGTGACACATGATGTAAAGTGCGCACAAAGACGTACCATTTGTCCTCTTCTGAGGGCTGCGTCGTGAATCTGCAAGAAGCAATAACATATAAGCAACACTCAGGGGAATAGTTTGAAAATCAAACTTATATACATATATATAATTCATATATATATTTACATAATTCATATATATATTTGGTAACACTTTAGTATGGGGAACATATTCACCATTAATTAGTTGCTTATTAAAGTAACAAAGGCTTAATTTAGAGTTATTTGGACACTAGGGGAACATATAAGGGTTAGGGTTACTAATAAGCAATAATTTTGAGGTTATTGAGGGAAGACTCTTAGTTAATGGCTTACTGGTTGTATAATAAGGCCATGCATAATAAGGCATTAATAAGCACTTAATAATGTACAATAATGAATTAAGAGCCAATATGTTACTAATTTGCATGTTAATAAGCAAGTTATTAATGGTGAATATGTGTTCCCCATACATATATATATATATATATATATATATATATATATATATATATATATATATATATATATATGTGTGTGTGTGTATATATATACTGTACATATACATACAGTAAAGGCCAAAAGTTTGGAAACACCTTCTCCTCATTCAATGCATTTTCTTTATTGTCATGACTATTTACATTGTAGATTGTCACTGAAGGCATAAAAACTATGAATGAACACATGTGGAGTTATGTAATTAACAAAAAAAGGTGAAATAACTGAAAACATGTTTTATATTCTAGTTTCTTCAAAATAGCCACCCTTGGCTCTGATTACTGCTTTGCACACTCTTGGCATTCTCTCTATGAGCTTCAAGCACACATGTGAAGTGAAAACCATTTCAGAGGACTACCTCTTGAAGCCCATCAAGAGAATGCCAAGAGTGTGCGAAAAAAGTTATCAGAGCAAAGAGTGGCTATTTTGAAGAAACTAAAATATAAAACATGTTTTCAGAGAAGGTGCGTCCAAACTTTTGGCCTGTACTGTACATATAATATATGTGTATATATATATATATATATATATATATATATATATATATATATATATATATATATATATATACACATATATATTATTTTTCTTTTTTTCTTCTTTCTACTGTCTCAAAAAAAAAAAAAAAATGTACAGACTTTATTTATTTTTTTAACTTAAATAAATAAAATTTATTTCTTAAAAGGTTCATTAAGAAACTAGAAATGCGATAACCTAAAACATTCTATATAATGTAATTCAATAGTTATATAGTATAATGTTCAAAAAGAAAATTGGGTGAGTAGGCAATAACCCCCCAAAAAATCCAATAAAATAAAAACCATGAAAGCCTTAAGGAAATATGTGTGTGTCTGTGTGTGTGTCTCTCTCACAGGATGTCCTCAATCTTGGAGAGAATGTGTTCGGCACAGGAGCATTCCCTCTCCCAGACCAGCGGATCTTTTCCTCCGTTGTCTGAGTCAAGCTTGGATAGCTCGTCCTCAGCTAGGGTCAGTCCCATGCTGCGTTTCTGTCTGCAAGGCGCACAACACAACACGTCACACCAACAACACATTCCTGCTGCGTTTTGTGCGAGGGTGCGTGTGTGGCCAACCTGAAGTCGTCCAGGTTCTTGTGTAGGTCTGTCAGCAGCGAGTCCTGTAAAGTTTGCGTGTGTTGTTTGCAAACTTCCTCTGGAATTAACTCCAGCCTGCGTTTCTCTGTCACACAAACACATGTTAAATGCTTAATGGTACTTATCAGTTAAATGTATTATCATAAATTAATGTATATTATATCATGTATATATTTTATATGATTTTTATTATTTATGTGATATTTTTTACCAACATTTCTGAAGGAAAATCCCGAATGAGCAAAATGGCAAACAAATATATTTTTAATTATAATATAAATATGATATATATTACTATACATAAATATGATATATATTACTTATTTTATTAAATAAAAATGGTGTATATATATATACATATACATATATATATGTATATTTGAAATCTCGATAATATAGTTTTATCAATAAATATTTAAAAAAAACAAATTAATATATTCCAAATAAATATATCAATACAAATGATATAGCTATATGTGAAGAAAAACAAAAACAAATCATTAGCAACACATGAATAAAAATCACATTTATGTAATGTATATATTTGCAAAATATAAATAATCATGCCAATAAAATATATAAATACAAATAATATACATGTATTTTTTTAAATAATAATACATTGATTATATATATATATATATATATACATATATATATATATATATATATATACATACACATATATATATATATATATATATATATATATATATATATATATACATACACATATATATACATATATATATATAATATCAATGTATTATTATTTTAAAAAAAATATATATATATATATATATATATATATATATATATATATATATATATATATATATATATATATATATATATATATATATATATATATACACACATATATATATATATATATATATATATAATCAATGTATTATTATTTTAAAAAATACATGTATATTATTTGTATTTATATATTTTATTTTCATAGATCAATTTAAACCCAGATTAATTTTTTAACACAAAATGTCAGCAGGAAAATTATTCATATTTGAGAATTACAACTACAATTGCAACAGAATTAGTTTTAATTATTTTTAATTACATAATATATTTATAAGTGTGTTTTGTGATACATTATTTACATTTTGAATTTTTATTAAATTAATATATTTAGATTATATGTTTAATATTCAAATAATATACTGTCATTTGTTCTATTTATATGAATTTTCAATCATAAATGTGCAAAAATCTGCCATAAAATGGGGTGTATTGCTAGCAAGAGAGGAAAGACATGCTAGTTAGCTTTTTGTACATGCTGTATCACATTACGTGTTGCAGGTGGTTGTCCTGGGCTTATTTTAGTAAATAGGCTTTGTCATGCTGTACTGTGCTGGTAACGACAGTGCATGATATGCTGCTATGTCTCCCATCAACTTCATTAATATGCATTTTGCAACATAATCGCAAGCAGGATGCTTCACATTTAGTTACATTTGCTTCAACATTTACCAAGTTCAGCAGCGACTGTGTCTGGAACTGGGACTTTAAGGTTCTAGAAAACAATCACACACACAGAGAGATAAGCCAAGATAAGAAACAAAAGTGCCGGAGAGTGAAAACACAGAGAACCTACAGCTGTGCGATCCATGAAGAGGGAGTGGAATTCCATGAAGAAGCGACGACTTTCTTTGGCGGTTGTTTGCTTGTGTATGTCGGCGTAGAGAAAACACAGCTAGGAAGACATTTTATATCAATTAACGTCAAAGAAAGTGGGCCGTCCCAAAAGTGTCCACCGCGACGCGAGTACCAGAGGGGCGGGGTCAAACTGGGAGACGACGTGATGGAGGAAGACGGCGAGGTGAGCAGGCCGACCCTTCAGCAGGTCGATGCTCTGGAAACAGCTGCACTGGCCGTTAATCTGAGAAACACACAATTTACTTTAAACACTCGCAGAGTGCCACTCAAAACGTTTGGACACAACTTTAACAAAGCAACTGTTCACTTTGTGTCCTATTCTCCCATGTGCTTAAGTCAAGAGAGGTGCGCGTTGGCGTGGATTCTGGCTGCGAGGCATTCACCCACTCAACTTAAAGGGGAACTGCCCTTTTTTGGAATTTTGTCTGACATTCACAATCCGTTTGGTAAAACAAGATGTTTTTCTTTTCTTATAATGCATTCTAATTAGGGATGTCCGATAATGGCTTTTTTGCCGATATTCCGATATTGTCCAACTCTTAATTACAAATACCGATATCAACCGATACCGATATATACAGTCGTGGAATTAACACAATATTATGCCTAATTTTGTTGTGATGCCCCGCTGGATGCATTAAACAATGTAACAAGGTTTTCCAAAATAAATCAACTCAAGTTATGGAAAAAAAATGCCAACATGGCACTGCCATAATTATTATTGAAGCCACAAAGTGAATTATTTTTTTTTAACGCCTCAAAACAGCAGCTTGGAATTTGGGACATGCTCTCCCTGAGAGAGCATGAGGAGGTTGGGGGGGGGGCGGGGTTGAGGTGTGTGTGTGTGGGGGTGTGGGGGGGTAAGGGGAAGCGGGGGGTGTATATTGTAGCGTCCCGGAAGAGTTAGTGCTGCAAGGGATTCTGGGTATTTGTTCTGTTGTGTTTATGTTGTGTACGGTGCGGATGTTCTCCCGAAATGTGTTTGTCATTCTTGTTTGGTGTGGGTTCACAGTGTGGCGCATATTTGTAACAGTGTTAAAGTTGTTTATACGGCTACCCTCAGTGTGACCTGTATGGCTGTTGACCAAATATGCCTTGCATTGACTTGTGTGTGTGAAAAGCCATAGATATTATGTGACTGGGCCTTTAAGGTTCATTGACACCCTGTACTTCACCCTACATCCGTATACACAGCGGCGTTTTAAAAAGTCATAAATTTTACTTTTTGAAACCGATACCGATAATTTTGAAACCGATACCAATAATTTCCGATATTATATTTTAAAGCATTTATCGGCCCATAATATCGGCAGTCCGATAATATCGGCAGTCCAACATTATCGGACATCTCTAATACTAATTCGTAAAATACGGCAAGTACAAGGTGGCTAACAATGCGGCTAATGGGAGTACTCTATTGCGCCCACACAGCTGTCTAAAAAAACATCCAAAAAAACGCCAACAATACTCCATTTACGTCTCTTGACCTGAATATTAACCAAATATTAGCGATATTGTTATTATAATCGCTACCGCCGAAAATCTATTGTTAGCAGTGCCGTGATCATAGAAAGCTAACTAGCTTATACAGCGATATTGACATACTGGGCCGGTGAGCTGCTGCTTTGCCTCTGAGTTGGTGAAAGTTAATTTTCGATTATAAATCATGCCTCTCACCTGGATAGTAGAAGGATGAGGACATAAACTGAGAAGTTGATCAACTTTGACATCCAATTTATACCCGTAGATTGCGAGAAAGACACAAAAAGACGCTCGTTTGCGCCCACCTTTTTTTTTTTTTTACCTGCGAGAGAATTTAGATTATTATTTGTCTAAACGGGAAGATATAAACATACCAAACAAATGTATTTTAAATTTTTTTTATCTTGGGACTTCCCGCGGTCCGGATTTTGGACGTTTTGGGGACCCCTGGCCTAGATTGATACAGCCTTTCAACTTTGAGGTGTTATCTTTTAAATGGATTTCAATGATATTCACAAGTGTTATTAGAGTTGAGAATATTTGGGCACCTCACGATTCGATTACGATTTAGGAGCTACGATTCAATTAAAAATCGATTATTGACGCATCTATACATATATTGATGCAGTTTTACATTTCTTTTCGTTTCACTAAATAAGCGTTTATCACTTGCATTAAAAAAAAACCCAGTGCATGTGTAATAAGAAACAGTTAAATTAATTACCGCATTTATTAAATGAATGGAAATGTGTGCAAAACTGGAACATAAGAGCCCTGCAATAAAAGAGCTGGTGAGATTTCTCGGTGAGGTGGCTCGTTACAGTCAAATTTTAGAACCGTCTGCATTACTTTATTTACAATGAATAAATTAATGATCGATTATTGACCTTTACTAAACGATTTCATAATCGTCCATGTCTGAATTGCGATGCATCTAAAAATCGATTATTTTCCCCACCTCTAAGTGTTAGTAAAACTTCAAGATCCATAGTTTTCAAACAGCCCCAAAAAAGACACGATGGCAAAAACTGCCTCTTTAATCACGAGCCCGCGTTCATAACCGACTTGCACACTTTTGCCTAATGCACTCAAGGTGGGCGTGTCCGCAGGTTGGATAGGAGAATACAAGTAAGAGGAATGTGCGTAACTTAAGGCGAGTAAAAAAA
>NC_084735.1:77566797-77594297 GCF_033978785.1 Entelurus aequoreus
CCTTCGTTAGCCATGTCTCCGAACGAAGAGACGGCATAATCGCCCTCGTCAACCTCGGTTTTCCAAGAAACTGTGGATCCATCCTGGAAAAGACAACTTTCGTTTGCATACACTCTTAACCAAAAAACACATTTATATTCTGTGATATGGTTATTGAAATATAATGTTAAAAAAACAAGGTCCAACCCCGTCAGACAAGGGGGAGGCAGGGTGTGCCTCAGGACTGCTGCCACGTCGCTCGCCGCCAGGTGAGTTTTGCATCTGATCCTCCTCCTCTCCCTTGCCCTCCTCATGCTCCTCCTCTTTGTCCTCGTGCTCCTCCAGGTGGATCTGAGGAAGACCTGGAGGTCTGCCCAGCACTGTCAGGGCTACGTAGGAGCCGGCTGCCATTGAAGAGTGTTTAATTACATCAAAAAGTACTGTACTGCTCACCTCATTAACCTTAAATAAGTCAAATACTGTAGTTATGTAATTCACGTTTCAAACCTAACCCTGATGATGACGGTTAGGTAACAAGCGAATACTTACACTTTATAAGCTCAACAACTTCAATGTGGTTTGATTGAGTGACTAAGGTCCCGTTAACCTGTCAAAAAAAAACAGAAATCAGAACATATAGAATGAAGCAAATATTTGGTCAAAAAAAGAGCTCAAAATTGAGCTAGTAGCTTGTGCTAGCATCCACTAGTTATCCGCAATAGCTTTATGCTAATGTTGTTGAACTTACACCATATTTAAAAAAAATCTTTCATATACACACACACACGTATATACAGTCGCAATCAAAAGTTGACATACACTTGTAAAGAACAAAATGTCGTGTCTGTCTTGAGTTTCCAATCATTTCTACAACTCTTATTTTTTTGTGATTGATTGGAGCACATACTTGTTGGTCACAAAAAAAAATCATGAAGTTTGGTTCTTTTATGAATTTATTATGGGTCTACTGAAAATGTGACCAAATCTGCTGGGTCAAAAGTATACATACAGCAATGTTAATATTTGGTTACATGTCCCTTGGCAAGTTTCACTGCAGCAAAACAGACCCAGAGCATAATACTACCACCACCAGGTTTGACGGTGGGTGTGGTGTTCCTGGGATTAAAGGCCTCACCTTTTCTCCTCCAAATATATTGCTGGGTATTGTGGCCAAACAGCTAAATTTTTGTTTCATCTGACATCACATGGACAAAGATAAAACCTTCTGGAGGAAAATTCTGTGGTCAGATGAAATAAAAATTGAGCTGTTTGGCCACAATACCCAGCAATATGTTTGGAGGAGGAACTGGTGTTTTAAATGGGACAATGAAAAAGGAGGATTACCAGCTTGCCAGAAGCTTGTGGATGGCTACCAAAAGCGCCTTATTGCAGTGAAACTTGCCAAGGGACATGTAACCAAATATTAACATTGCTGTATGTATACTTTTGACCCAGCAGATTTGCTCACATTTTCAGTAGACCCATAATAAATTCGTAAAAGAACCAAACTTCATGAATGTTTTTGTGACCAACAAGTATGTGCTCCAATCACTCTATCACAATAAAATAAGAGTTGTAGTTATTGGAAACTCAAAACAGCCATTACATTATGTTCTTTACAAGTGTATGTAAACTTTTGACCACGACTGTATATACACACACACACACACACACACACATATATATATATATACATATACTTATATATATACACACATACACACATATATATATATATATATATATATATATATACATATATATATATATATATATATATGTATATATATATATATATACATATACATATACATATATACATACATACATACATACATACATATATATATATATATATATATATACACTACCGTTCAAAAGTTTGGGGTCACATTGAAATGTCCTTATTTTCAATGAAGATAACTTTAAACTAGTCTTAACTTTAAAGAAATACACTCTATACATTGCTAATGTGGTAAATGACTATTCTAGCTGCAAATGTCTGGTTTTTGGTGCAATATCTACATAGGTGTATAGAGGCCCATTTCCAGCAACTATCACTCCAGTGTTCTAATGGTACAATGTGTTTGCTCATTGGCTCAGAAGGCTAATTGATGATTAGAAAACCCTTGTGCAATCATGTTCACACATCTGAAAACAGTTTAGCTCATTACAGAAGCTACAAAACTGACCTTCCTTTGAGCAGATTGAGTTTCTGGAGCATCACATTTGTGGGGTCAATTAAACGCTCAAAATGGCCAGAAAAAGTGAACTTTCATCTGAAATTCGACAGTCTATTCTTGTTCTTAGAAATGAAGGCTATTCCACAAAATTGTTTGGGTGACCCCAAACTTTTGAACGGTAGTGTATATATATATATATATATATATATATATATATATATATATATATATATATATATATATATATATATATACATGTTGAAAACATTTAAATGGTTGTTAAAGTACAATTTTCAATGAATATCCACATGGAAAGTGAATAAAAAAGCTGAAATTTGGTCAATAAAGAGCTAAAAATCAAGATAATGGAATAAGATAATGGAAGTTTTATTATTAAAAAATATTACGAAGTACAATTTATAGTAACAAAAAGCAGCATGAATATGTGCGTGAATACCAAACATGTTCGTTCCAATTGTATTAAGTATTTAAAATAATATTTAAACAAGCCTCACACTGCAGTAGAGTGACGTTGCCCATGTGTCGTTTCCACGCCCCCTGTTATTTCCAAAGCTATGAACCTGAGCCGGTTATATTTTTATTGCATTATTTAGTTATACCAGTTTAATAAGTATATATTTTCAAAAGTTCACATTGTAATAGATTTACAATAAACTTTATATATTTTCATTTTGATACAAACAGAAAGATTGCGATAAATTGTAGAAATTTTTAAATAATACAAACATAAATATATATAAACGGTTCAGGCGCAAAAAACAATAAATGCCATTGCTGCTGAATTCGAGCTGTGAGTACCACTAAATAGTTTACACCAGTGTTTCTTAACTGCGAATGCCACCTTGAGGGCCGCCAAAAAATGGCTGTTTTTCAGCTGTGGTCCGTATGGGCCGTAGTGGTACTCAGTTGTAATATTCTTTTAAACCACCTGTGGCAGTAATGACAATATGAAACAAACAGAAAAAGTCTGGAGCTAAAGTCATAGAGAAGTTTCTAAAGCGCAATAATTATGACTAAAGCGATGAAGCTTTATTTTATTTGCACTTTAGTCTTATTTAGGAAACATATATTATTATTACTATTTAGTTAGAAATTATTTATTTTAGCACTGCTTGATTGTATGTAAATTAATTCTTCATCAGTTTTTATGAGTCCTTTTTTTTTTCTTCTTTTAAATTATATATAACTAGTATTTATTCTTGTAATCAGTCTGACCTAAGCGTTGATGACAATCTTCGCAATTAACACGTTTTAAAATAAAGTTTTATCCTGTTAGTAGGTTAAATATAATTATTGAATTTGATTAAAATCAAGATGAAGATTACTAATTCAGTGGTAATATTTAAATTGGGCCCCTAGGTCAAAAAGATTTAAGAACCCCTGGTCTACGTCATTCTCTACCAGGAGGTAAAACTATATTTTCCGCATCTTTATCTTTATTGAATATTGCGTTTTAGTTCAGAAAGCGACAAGGGCCATGTTGTCTTTCTGGCACATACAGACAAAGCCACCAAGACCAATCAGTGCATCCAAATGTGATGACATCATCCAACGTCAGCACCCATGTCCGCTCACCTCGTGTCTGTTTTGCCTTGATCGTAACTCAATTAGAGCATCAAGAATGAGTAACTTTGAAGAAATCAGTGAGCGTGCGGTGCCCTCGCCTACAAAAGGAGACGCTTTCCTGATAAATCTGAGCGGTACGTAATCAAGAAAGGTCAACCCAGTGTGGTGGGAAAAATCCCACCTATTGCCTGTGTACATGATGTATTGTACAGCAGTGGTCCCCAACCTTTTTGTACTTGCGGACCGGTCAATGCTTGAAAATTTGTCCCACGGACCGGGGGGGTAGTAAAAAATTTTTTTTTTTTTTTTTTGTCATAAAGAAATACAATCATGTGTGCTTACGGACTGTATCCCTGCAGACTGTATTGATTTATATTGATATATAATGTAGGGATGTCCGATAATGGCTTTTTGCCGGTATCCGATATTCCGATATTGTCCAACTCTTTAATTACCGATACCGATATCAACCGATATATGCAGTCGTGGAATTAACACATTATTATGCCTAATTTGGACAACCAGGTATGGTGAAGATAAGGTACTTTTTTTAAAAATTAGTAAAACAAGATAAATAAATTTAACATTTTCTTGAATAAAAAAGAAAGTACAACAATATAAAAACAGTTACATAAAAACTAGTAATGAATGAAAATTAGTAAAATTAACTGTTAAAGGTTAGTACTATTAGTGGACCAGCAGCACGCACAATCATGTGTGCTTACGGACTGTATCCCTTGCAGACTGTATTGATATATATTGATATATAATGTAGGAACCAGAATATTAATAACAGAAAGAAACAACCCTTAATAAACATTGATTGATTGATTGATTGATTTTGTGTGAATGAGTGTAAATGGGGGAGGGAGGTTTTTTGGGTTGGTGCACTAATTGTAAGTGTATCTTGTGTTTTTTATGTTGATTTAATTTTAAAAAAAAAAAACGATACCGATAATAAAAAAAACGATACCGATAATTTCCGATATTACATTTATATCGGCCGATAATATCGGCAGGCCGATATTATCGGACATCTCTAATATAATGTATATATTGTGTTTTTTATGTTGATTTTATAAAAAAAACTAAAAAAAAATTGTTTTTGTTTTTTTTAATTTCTTGTGCGGCCGCGGCCCGGTACCAATCGGTCCACGGACCGGTACCGGGCCACGGCCCGGTGGTTGGGGACCACTGTTGTACAGGATACGTGTCTATACACTCCTCTATCCAATGACCAACTGAATCATGTGTTTACTCTGCTGTTGTTGTCTTGTGATGCAGCTGTCAATGGAAACCCTGGATCCCCCAAAAAAGGTGTTTTTTTGGATGAAATTAATCCATTACAGTGATGGAATAAGCATTCCTCTGTAAAAATGATGTGTTTTCACACATTTTTAGGGCCAGACTGTTTTTGCCAAAAAAAAAAATTTTTTTTGGAGTTATCGTTTTTTTGCTGTAAAATTTGTACAGAATTATCAAAATAAGTATTTTGTAATAAAAGTGCATTTTTCCAAAATTGAGAGTTTTATTTTGGTTGTTGGAAATGATTAAATTACAAGTCACATCAGCAGGATGGCTGTTTCATGAAAAGCTCCCCAAAAAACATTGATTTACTGTCTTTGCCACACTCCTGTGAGAATCTTGAGTGTTACTGTTGCATTAAGGAGTGAGTGGGACTATCCAGGGCTAGATGCAGTGTGCTCAAACAACCACTATCTGTGAGCAGATAATACTGTATAATCTATTTTTCTTTTGGACGGATCAGGTCTTATTGGGTCAGTAGTGCATTCTTCACTCACGGTTAAAGGGAAAATTGAGGCAACATTCAATTGTACTCAAAACAAGGAAAAGAGAGATATCTGTTATTGCGTCTGAATTCTTCATATACACTTTTTTTTTTAAGTATTACATTTTATGGCTTGTTTTTTGCGACTCAGCGGATTTAATTTAACCTTGATGTATTACTCGCAAAGCAGTAAGCTATTACCAATGACCTCGGTCACTTTCCCCTATTTCAGACATAACGTTTTATGTTTCAACTCCTTCTAAAATTACTCAGTGTGACCTTTAACCTCCTTTATAAGCCGATGTGAATCATGTTTGAATTAAATTCAATGTTTTACAATATTTTACAGGCAAACAATAAGTAAGCTATGGGACGCAAAATAGCCCCTGAGCCTAACTTTGCACACCTATGGAGGTCAATTTGTGTCCTTATTATAAAATTATTTTTTTTACACTAAATGTATGTGACTGAATTTTTTGCGTTTTTATTTTGTGATATGAACTATTTCAAATTATTATAATTAAATAAAAATGTGTGAGCAAAATATGATGCCATGTAAGTGCGCCTTGTCTTGAGATCATGTGACCAGTGGACCAGATCAGGTGGACTTATTATTTATTCATGTAGTTGCTAAATAATAAGTTGCATCTGATGATGTAATGGATATATAGACATATACTGGATCTGTTTAGCATGAAATATTGTCAATTATTATCTAGACATGTACATTAAGGGTACACATTTGTATTTTCACCCTTTTTCCCTGTAAGTGGTATGTCGGAGGGAGGGGCTTGGACTATTTAAGGGAGTTTGTTCATTCAGTCGGGGTGTGAGTAGGTAAGCAGGTTGGTTGTGGAGAGTTGGAGAATAGTACAAACAGTGATTGGGGATTTTTTTATTTCCTGCATTTTGTAAATAATTACTTTTTTTTGTATTTACTTTTCATTTTCACCAATTTTTGCACTGTATATATTTTTGCACACTGTGCACGGGTGACCTGGAGTTGGTCCAATAAACATCCCCAACTCGAAATCTGCGACTGAGCCACCATTGGTTGAATGGTTATATAGTTTTTGAGCGAACCCGCAACATACACTAAATGTTTGTTACACTGAATTTTTTACACTGATTTTTTCTACACTAAATGTTTATTATCATGGCATGGCGTAGTGCAGGGGTGTCCAAACTTTTTCCACTGAGGGCCGCACACTGAAAAATCAAAGCAAGCGGGGGCCATTTTGATATTTTTTTATTTTAAAAACCAATACAATATATGTATAAAAAATATGCATTTAGGCCTCCACTCAGGCTTGATCCCAGGGACCCCAAAGGGTTTTGGTTAAAAAAATATAAAAAATGTGTCATTATTCAGTATTATTATTTTTATTATTATTCAAGTTTTAAATCTCTAGATCAATATTAGGTCTATCTGTCAATATAACGTTTTTAAAGATTTAAGTCGTATGCTCTTTTTGTCAAAGAAAACCCTGTTTTTTTATGGAAAAAACACAAAATATGCAATATTTTCACCCAATAAAATTTTTAAGTGGAATATTTGAGATTATATAATAATTTGAGCCTTAAAAAGGTCAATAACACCATTGATTTTAATTCATTATTATTTTTTGAGCGATGACACTTAAAAACAAATCACACAAAAATTATTGGGGAACCAAAGGGTCCTACTCATTAAAGTGTTAAAAAATAAATCATACATTTTTTTTACTGTTTACTTTTAACACAATAATCTCGAGATCAACTTCAGATCTATCCGTCAATTATAAGTTGTATTGTTGTTTATGTTTTTTGTTTGTTCGTTTTAGGACCTTCTTTAAAAAAAAAGCAGCTCAATTTTTTATATGGCAAACACAAAATATGCAACATTTTCCCAAAAAAATATCTCAAAGTGCAATATTTAATGTGACGTAATTGGAGCCTTGGATAGGTCAATAATTCATAATAACATTGATTTTGATTCATTATTATTTTTTAAAGAAAGAAACAGCCTGCATGGCAGATTTGTGTTATTAGAGTAAACATTGCAACATTTTCTTGTTACATTTCACCTGTTTGGTCTTTCATACCACTTTTTATGTTTTTAATTTTTTTAATCGTATTTTAAAATGGGCCGTGGGGCCGTTAAAAAATGACCTGCGGGCCGCAAATGGCCCCCGGGCGGCACTTTGGACATCCCTGGCGTAGTGGGTAGAGCAGCCGTGCCAGAAACCTCAGGGCTACAGGTTCGCTCCCCGCTTCTTAAAATCTAAATTGCTGCCGTTGTGTCCTTGGGCAGGACCCTTCACCCTTGCCCCCAGTGTCGCTCACACTGGTGAATGAATGATGAATGATAGGTGGTGGTCGGAGAGGCCGTAGGCGCAAACTGTCAGCCACGCTTCTGTCAGTCTACCCCAGGGCAGCTGTGGCTATGAAAGTGGCTTACCACCACCAGGTGTGAATGAATGATGGGTTCTCACTTCTCCGGGAAGCGATTTGAGTGTCTAGAAAAGAGCTATGTAAATCCATCCATCCATCCATTTTCTACCGCTTGTCCCTTTTTTGGGGTCGCGAATCTAATCCATTATTATTATTATTACACTGAATTTTTTACACAGATTTTTTCTACACTAAATGTTTATTACACTGAATTTTTCTACACTGAATTTTTACACTGATTTTTCACACTGATTTTTCCTACACTAAATGTTTATTACACTGAATTTTTTACACTGATTTTTTTCTACACTAAATGTTTATTACACTCAATTTTTTACACTGATTTTTTCCTACACTAAATGTTTATTACACTCAATTTTTTACACTGATTTTTTTCTACACTAAATGTTTTTTACACTAAATTTTTTAGACTGTTTTTTTCTACACTAGATGTTTACTACACTGAATTTTTTACACAGATTTTTTCTACACTAAATGTCTAATACACTGAATTTTTTAAACTGATTTTTTTTCTACACTAAATGTTTATTACACTGAATTCTTCTACACTGAATTTTTTACACTAATTTTTTACACTGATTTTTTCTACAGTAAATGTTTATTACACTGAATTTTTTACACTAATTTTTTCTACATTAAAGGTTTATTACACTGAATTTTTTACACCAATTTTTTCTACACTAAATGTTTATTACACTGAATTTTTTACACTGATTTTTTCTACACTAAATGTTTATTACACTGAATTTTTTACACTGATTTTTTTCTACACTAAATGTTTATTACACTAAATTTTTCTGCACTGAATTTTTTCTATACTAAATGTTTATTACACTGAATTTGTCTGCACAGAATTTTTTTTAAACCAATATTTTTACAGTGAAATTTTTTACACTGAGTTTTTACACACTGAATTTTAAAACACTGCATTTTAACAAACTGAATTTTTAAAAATTTACATTTTGCTCACAAATGTTTATTCAATGACATTGTCAGCATAATTTGATGATGACAAAAAAATGTAGTTCATCAAATTCAAACGCTAAAAATTAAGGTACATAAATTCAATGTCCACAAAAACCTTTCGTAGACACAAATTAACCTCCGTAGACACGCCTTTTCTTTCTTGTCATGGATATCAACCACCAACATAAACCAAGAAAAACATAAAACATCACCTTAATGATTCTATCTCCTGTCTGGACGCCCGCTCGCATCGCAGCTCCATCTATGAAGCATCAAAACAAGAGGAAGCTCATGTTTATAAAGTGTGTGTGCGTGTGTGTGTGGTGGTATGTGTGAGAGATCCTCACCTTCTTTGACCAGCTGCACAAACACAGGATTGTCTCCACTTACTGTCAGGCCAAATCCATTTTCATCTCTCTGGATTATCACACATCGCTGGACGAGGCCTGTCATCGACACACACTTAGAAAGCTGCATGCTAAATCATAATAATGATAATGTGGCGTGCAGTATTATTCATTACTTAAGTGTTTAGTTTTGATCAATGTGCACATATTCCTCATGCAGCTGTCGGATGCAGGCATGGGGGGGGGATATCCCCGCACAGGAAGTGAAAGATCAGGGGTTCGAACTAGCAGGAATCATTTTTGAAAGGCAGCAAAATTACAGCAAGTTGACTGGAAAGTTACACCCAAAATGTACGGTTGGTTGTCCCTGAAGTCAAACAATTCAGTGATTTGAATGGTTTTTTTTTTGGGGGGGGGGCTTTTTCCTCGCGACCATTATAAAAGAAGAACCGCCTTCGAGCATGATGTAATGTGACTTCAAGGGACACTAATCATTAGATTTGCTTCTTCTTTGGCCTATTGTTGTTGCTGCTTTATTTACTTTTACACTTGTATGACAGTGAGCGATGTACAATGTTAGTTTCACTCCACATTATCTATATATTATATATTACATATGCTTGAAACTTTGTTGAGATCCGGTTCAGAACCTCCCGTATCGCACTGAAAACTATTAGAGCCTGACTTATTAAAGGTTTGTTTAAACACATGCAAACTTGATAGCACCCGCAAAGATGATCTACTAAACGTGTGCAAAGTGGATTGCGTTTGTTAAGTGAGAAGAATAAGGAGCGCAATCTATTTAGCGTCTCTCTCTTCAGAATATATGCCGATTATCAAAATGACCACAGTACTTGTAGGAGAAGATGCAAATATGTTATATGGCACGCGCAATGTGATTCATCAACACTGAGCACTATTTTGCGTTTCATTTAGCACGTCGGAAAAGTACGTGCTGACAGTTACACAGATTGCTGCAAAGACAGACGATTGTCAGAGAATCCTTAAGTGTGTGTCAACATGTTTGGACTGTCAGAAATAAGAATATTTGACATATCGTCTATTCAGCAACATCATTTTATAACTTTATAGCTGCATGCTGGGTGACTTTAGGGCAGACCTGGGCAAATTAATTGGACTGTCAGAAATAAGAATATTTGACATATCGTCTTTTCAGCAACATCATTTTATAATTTTATAGCTGCATGCTGGGTGACTTTAGGGCAGACCTGGGCAAATTAATTGGACTGTCAGAAATAAGAATATTTGACATATCGTCTTTTCAGCAACATCATTTTATAATTTTATAGCTGCATGCTGGGTGACTTTAGGGCAGACCTGGGCAAATTAAGGCCCTGGGGCCACATGCGGCCCGTTAAATCTTTTCAATCTGGCCCGCCGGACATTCCCAAATGAAACCGTAGCCGCTATTATAATGTGCAATGATGTTTTTAAATTACCATAAGTATTTCAATGGTCGGAATCTGCACTTTTGCATGATATACTAGTTACTATGGTTAAGTCACGGCAACTCAGACGAGGCACCAAGCAGTGTGGGTGGGGAGCGTTTCCACAGAGTGTTTTCAGAGCGGCCAGCCTGAAATGCGGGCGTCAAGGACAGACGCGAAGGAGATTTTTACAGTTTAGTGATGTATCAGATATATCAGATTGTAGGTGGGGTTTTTTTTACCCTTTGCGTTCATATTTCGCTACGTTTGTTGCATTTTTGTTGCCTTTCACTCGATTGTAAAATATGTCGATCGAGAGGGGGTGTGACGTTCATATGTTGTCAATATTCAGTGTTTTATCGTTCATAGTTAATATAGTAAATTCCACATTCTTTATTTTCATTTAAGGCGGTCTGTCATAATGTTTTTAGCTTTCAATCAGACATTATTGTGAGGTTTTGTATTAGTGATCCTAAAAATCAGATACACCGGCCCCCAGACACATTTTTTTCTCAAAATTTGGCCCCCCGAATCAAAATAAAGGCCTGCTTTAGGGGCTTATTTAAACAAATGACCTTGATGCATTTTAGTGTCTGTTGGCGTTTTAATTTCTTTTCCATAATATATCTCCTGTATGAAAAATCGTCTTTCATTATGTATTTTGCGGGGATGTAATCCACAGCCTCGCGCATGGAACGCAATGTCAGTGTGCTAAAAATGTTTCTGATCAGAAAAAGTGCTACAGATTATAGATGTGTGCTGCTGATTCAAAACATCGCACACAGGCAAGGGCATCCTTTTAACATTTTATAGCTGATGGATGACTCAAGGGGCTGATTAAAACAAATTGTCCTATGGTGTTTTTAATGGGGTTCATTTTTTCACACAGAATATATATTATCAACCTGCTGTATCTCCTATATGAAAATACTAACTTCTTGAAGCACTTTCAGTGCAAAAAAAAAAGGGGGTTTCAATGTAGATCAGACCTGGGCAAAATACGGCCCGCGGGCCACATGTGGCCCGTTATGATTTTCAATCCGGCCCGCTGGATGTTCTACCTAATTTTTTTAGATCTTAATCATCAAAACTGTCGCCGCCATTATGATGTGCGTATATTTTCAATGACCGTAAGTCTTGAACTATCGAAAGTATTTGAATGGTCGGAATCTGCGCTTTTGAGTGTTGTACGAGTTATTACGGTAATCTACGTCACAGCAGCTCAGACGAGGAACAAACTAGAGTGGGCATTTTTACAACAAATTTCTGCATAGAATTGAAGTTTATCATATTGTAGGTGTTTATTACCCTTTGCGTTCATATTTTGCTGTTTCTTACATTTGTGTTGTGTTTTGCTTGATTGTAAAAGATACACGACTATCGAGGAGCTGGTCTGAGAAGTAAAAGAGGAGTGACGTTCATATGTTGTTAATATTCAGTGTTTTATTGTTCATAGTTAATATTGTAAATCCCACTTTCTTTATTTTCATGTACATTTTGGGTGTCCCATTCAGTAAAAAACTGTAAAATTGCATTACGTTTTTTTGAGGTGGTATGATTTTAGAATTCTATCGGACGTTGTTGACATTTGGTATTAGTGTTCCTGAAAAGGACCCAAACACACATACTGTACAGCAGATGTTTACATCTAAATGTGTTCGGCGCGGCCCCTTTAAGTGTCCGTCAGTAGGTTTGTTGTTCCCGCGATATTTGAGTGTTTGTGATGAAAGCGTTCATTCTTGCTTGTGCTTTGATGAATAAACGACGCACACGTTTTTTGTGTGTCAACTATACTTCAAGTTGTCTAGCTTTCACGCTACGAGCACAACAATACATCATTTATACACACATACACATTGGCCCCCCAAACACATTTTTTCTCTCAATGTGCCCCCCGAGTCAAAATATTTGCCCAGCTCTGATGTAGATGCACTGCACGACTGTTTCTAAATTGCCCATAAAATGTGATATATGTCTCCTGCATGTTTGAAAACATAGCAAAACGCCACATGATGATAACATGAATGTGCAGAGTCTCCGTGGTGAATTGAAAAACTTCATTTAAATAAGGCGGTCTGCACCAGTTATGAATAGAATGTGTAATAGTACACTATTTTATTGCTAGCACTTGCTGTTTAGCGC
Organism: Entelurus aequoreus; assembly: GCF_033978785.1. Lineage (NCBI taxonomy): Eukaryota > Metazoa > Chordata > Actinopteri > Syngnathiformes > Syngnathidae > Entelurus > Entelurus aequoreus. The sequence goes on from NC_084735.1 coordinate 77,579,693, forward strand.
GTGGTATTAGTAGATCAGGCCCTTCGTCCTGCACAAAGTTCTGTATTAAGCCCACTTAATACAAAACATCTGTTTTGGATCCAATCCGTTTGCTCTCAAGTTGCACTGTACACATTAGTAGTCTTAGTACAATGTCATTTAACCACATGTTGCTGGGCTCAAACAAAGGTTTAAGTTCAAATCCAGTCAAGAACTCCCTGTAAAACTATTGGTGTTCTGCAAGGTTCTGTTGTAAGTCCATTTAACACAGAACATCTGTTTTGTATCCAATTAGTTTACTATCATGTTCCACTGTGCATCTTAGTACAGTCTTGGTCTTTGGGATCAAAAATTTGTGTTGAAATTCAGTTCAGATCTTTCTATATTGCTCTTAAAACTATTTGGTTCCGTATTAAGCCCGCTGGTATTTACATGCTTTCGTTGAAGGGACTTGAAACCAAAGTACCGTATTTTTCGGATTATAAATCGCTCCAAAGTATAAATCGCACAGGCCGAAAATGCATAATAAAGAAGGAAAAAAACATATATAAGTCGCACTGGAGTATAAGTCGCATTTTTGGGGAAATGTATTTGATAAAATCTAACACCAAGAATAGACATTTGAAAGGCAATTTAAAATAAATAAAGAATAGTGAACAACAGGCTGAATAAGTGTACGTTATATGACGCATAAATAACCAACTGAGAACATGCCTGGTATGTTAACGTAACATATTGTGGTAAGAGTCATTCAAATAACTATAACATATAGAACATACTATACATTTACCAAACAATCTGTAGTAGCAGGTAGCATCTTTTTTTTCACAATGCACTTCTGCCATGACCCGCCCCCGCCATATTTTTATTGGTTGACGTGTGTGTGTGACGATTGCTGATATACGCCTAGTCTCTTACGTGAATAAGATAAATAATATTATTTGATATTTTACGGTAATGTGTTAATAATTTCACACATAAGTCGCTCCAGAGTATAAATCGCACCCCCGGCCAAACTATGAAAAAAACTGCGACTTATAATCCAAAAAATACGGTAGGTGCTTTTCATAAGACACAATAAGGAAATATCGCTAATAATTGTATAATCTGTGTTCTATCCAATGGCCTTGCTATCAAAAACCACTGTGCTAAAAGGACCAAATACACGTATTTACAATCAAATTTTCTGAATTCCTCCATGTTCAAACTGCTTCCACAATGGAGTGTTTTAAGTCTCGTCTTAAGACCCACTTTTATTCTTTGGCTTTTAACACTATGTGAGTTGTGTGGTCTTCTGTCCTCTGTTGTCCTGTGTTTTTTTTAATAAATTTTGATGTCTATTTTACTGTTTTAATTGGTTTTACCCTTTAAAATCGTTTTTAATCATATTTATTTTTTATATTGTTTTTGTATTGGTTTTCTATTCATTTATTCTTTTTTTTAATTCAGTCATTGGAGTAGCATAATATTGTTTTTAATATTGTTTTTAACATGGCTGTGCAGCACTTTGGAAACATTCTTGTTGTGTAAATGTGCTATATAAATAAAGTGGATTGGATTGAATTCAATTAAGTCACTTTGGGAGGGTGACTTAGGAATGACCCCATCTGAGGAGAACTGTTGAAATCAAGTTGAGAACATCCTGTACCAAAACAATTGGTGTTCCACAAGGTTCTGTAATAAGACCTTTGATATTCTGTTGTCGCTCGCTTCTTGGCGATGGGACTGTAAACATGTGTAGCATTATTCCAAAGAAGGAACAACAAGGACGTATGAATGTACTGATTTTATCCTCGGACTTCACTATCAGCAGTATTTGCATTCACAACATGACGCACAGGATAACTCGACTCAGATTTTTTTCCTTTCTGACTTCGCCAAAGCCCTGTGATTCACACTTGGCCTTCCAATGTTCCCCCACGCCCCCCACTTCAAACCAATTATTATGTGAGAGAGCTGAGTGGATAATGGTTTGTCCTCTGGCCCCCACAAAGGAGCCAGCAAGACTCCAGGGTGAAGGAAAGGGCGGGTTTCGGATCGGCGTTAAAGCTCTGCCAGCCACTTGAACCACCTTAACAACTTTTCTTTTTTTTTTATTAAGTGTTGCCTTTGAGCGCTTCATTCCTACTCTTAGATCTGCTTGTTCTGGTGAGCCAAGCCCAAAAAAGTACAACTTGGCTTGCCTTAGTTTGAACCATCCAACTTTAAAAAGCCAAAGCACTTTCCTTAAATGAACGGCATCACGCAGAGTTTAAGCAAAAGGGGGTTTCTTACCGGTGGGGTCAAACTCGTGTTTGAGCGGGACAGAGGATTTGTCATTCTTTGGCTTCCTCTCTGTCGGCTCCTTGTTGAGAATGCTTGGGGTCCTGAGGAGACACAACCAATCAACACAACGTCGCAACCTGCTGGGATCCTATTAAAGAATGCCACCAAAAGTACAAACAATTATGTGTAGATGTAACCCACTTGGGGTCTCATGCGTGGATTTCCTACTAAAAATAGTGTATGCTCAAATCCAGAGAATTTTCACGCGCAGAAACAGTATCAGATGTATTACAGCAGCGATGTCAAACTCATTTTCATTGAGGGTCACATGGCAGTTTTGGCTGCCATTAAGGGCCGCTTGTGACAGCGAATAATGTATGAATTTGCCTCTGGATTTCATTATTAATTATATAAATTGTTTTAAGTAGACTGTCGATTTTACAGTAAAAACTTTACATTTACAAAATTTTACTGTAAAATTGTGTTGTTTTTTAAAAATTTTTTACAACATTTTACGGTAAATGGAAAAACAGACAATAAACTTTGATTGTTGCATTTTTGTTGCCTTTCGCTCGATTGTAAAATATGTCGATCGAGAGGGGGTGTGACGTTCATATGTTGTCAATATTCAGTGTTTTATCGTTCATAGTTAATATAGTAAATTCCACGTTCTTTATTTTCATGTACATTCTGGGTGTCTCGTTCAGTAAAAAAACTCAAAATTCCATTCCGTTTTTTAAGGCGGTCTGTCATAACGTTTTTAGCTTTCAATCAGACATTATTGTGAGGTTTTGTATTAGTGATCCTAAAAAACAGATACACCGGCCCCCAGACACATTTTTTTCTCAAAATTTGGCCCCCCGAATCAAAATAATTGCCTAGGCCTGCTTTAGGGGCTTATTTAAACAAATGACCTTGATGCATTTTAGTGTCTGTTGGCGTTTTAATTTATTTTCCATAATATATCTCCTGTATGAAAAATCGTCTTTCATTATGTATTTTGCGGGGATGTAATCCACAGCCTCGCGCATGGAACGCACCGTCAGTGTGCTAAAAATGTTTCTGATCAGAAAAAGTGCTACAGATTATAGATGTGTGCTGCTGATTCAACACATCGCACACAGGCAAGGGCATCCTTTTAACATTTTATAGCTGATGGATGACTTAAGGGGCTGATTAAAACAAATTGTCCTATGGTGTTTTTAATGGGGTTCATTTTTTCACACAGAATATATATTATCAACCTGCTGTATCTCCTATATGAAAATACTAACTTCTTGAAGCACTTTCAGTGCAAAAAAAAAAGCGGGTTTCAATGTAGATCAGACCTGGGCAAAATACGGCCCGCGGGCCACATGTGGCCCGTTATGATTTTCAATCCGCAGAAACAGTATCAGATGTATTACAGCAGCGATGTCAAACTCATTTTCATTGAGGGCCACATGGCAGTTATGGCTGCCATTAAGGGCCGCTTGTGACAGCGAATAATGTATGAATTTGCCTCTGGATTTCATTATTAATTATATAAATTGTTTTAAGTAGACTGTCGATTTTACAGTAAAAACTTTACATTTACAAAATTTTACTGTAAAATTGTGTTTTTTAAAAAAAAAATTTTACAACATTTTACGGTAAATGGAAAAACAGACAATAAACTTTGATTGATTGATTGATAATCCATTGGCAAAAACTTAGATTGTTTGTCCTTGCCTCAATCTTTTACATTGTTTAAATCAAATGTTGGCACAGCCGGAATAACATTTCCACGTTCAGTTCTCTCTTGTTACGTCTCAACTTTGCCGTGAAATGGGCTTACGCCAGGTTTTTGTGCGTACGGCCCTTAATACAGAAGGCCCCTGGTCCAGTTCCTGTTTCCGTTCAAATCTGGGTCCTTTGAATGCCGGACGGGCACAATAGCATCGAACTAAAAGCCCCAACTGTCAAATGGATGTCCAATGCAAGCTCTTAAGGTCCTAAAGAGTGAGGTGTACCAACGTACACCTGGCTGGCCTCCTTTTCATAGACAACCTCAGCAAAGAGATATTCTAATTTAGCTTTTGAACTGACTATGGCGTGTCTATTTGGTCAAATAAAACAGTGGCATTTTCGTTTTTGTTACAATCCGAAAACTGAATCTTGTGAAAAACCGAAGCATAAGAAATAATGAAACCCAATGAGTTCGTTCCAGACACCCAAAAATATGTTTTCATGCCCTAGCGGAGGTCTTGCTGCCATTCTCAGTATGACAGTAACGTTCTGCTTCCTGCTATTGTCTATGAGCTGATTGTCTATAATCCCCACCGGACAAAGACCTAATGGTTGCACTTTGTGTATAAATAGCAAAAGTCCCCTTTCCTTGTCCCCCCTCTAGACGACAACTCCTACTTATTCAAGCAGGAGGAGGGGGAGTTGTTTGGACTGCTGTCCCTCGCCGTGACAATGGGGGCCCTGGGCTTTCAACAATGGCTGCCACGTCACAGCCTACTTACTACATTGGGTAAAAGGGAGGGGGGCGGGGGCACATTCCCGGAAACAGAGACAGGAGGAGGCTTTTTTGGCCCCACTTGAGACCCCTGAATGTGGGAGAGGAGGCTGGGAAAGACGTGGAGGAGGCGCACAAGTGTCCCGGAGCGAAGACACTGGCAGAGGGAAGTTCAGGGAGGCTATCTTTGTGGAGATTACCTTAGCTGGCGAGCCATTAAGGAGGTTATGTCTACATTGTTCTTTGTTAAGACTGTGGAAAAACTACAATGGAGTGCAACCTCCCAAGTAAGACAGGGCCGTTTAAAGTGTGGCCCCCGGGGGCCTTTTGCAGACTCGGAGCTCAATTTGTATTTCCCTCCAGCAATACATAAAATCAAACATGAATCATTTTGGGAGAAGAATTAGGGCAACATTGAAAAGTGGAAAAACAACAAGATATCACACTAACAATAATTTTTACCGAAATATCGCTCAGCTCGACCTACAGAGGACTGCTTTCAACTTGTATATTATACAAATACAAAGAAATTTTAATAATTTCAAAGTGGCACCAGCATCCTTTCATTTTAATAATGGCTACCGGTAAAAAAAATATATCGTACACAATCTGTCCATCGATTCATTTTCGACCGCTTGGCCCTTTTGGGGTCAGGAGGGTGATACTGACACATAGTGACACTTTATAGGTACTGCTCTGATACTGAAATGTGATACTGACACCTAGGGACAAATTATAAATACTGCTGCGATACTGACAACTACCGAGGCTTTATAAGTACTGCTGCTGTTTTACAGACACCTAGTGATGGTTTATAGGGGACTGCTGTGATACTGACACCTAGTGATGCTTTATAGGTACTGCAGCGATGTGGACACCTAGTAATGCCTTATAGGTACTGCTGTGATACTGACACCTAGAGACGCTCTATAGATCCTGCTGCAATACTGTCACCTATTGAAACTTTATAAGTACTGCTGTGATAGTGACACCTAGTGACGCTCTATAGATCCTGCTGCAATACTGTCACCTATTGAAACTTTATAAGTACTGCTGTGATAGTGACACCTAGTGATAAATTATAAGTACTGCTGCGATACTGACAATTACCCTGGCTTTATAGGTATTGTTGTTATGATACTGACACCTAGTGACACTTTATAAGTACTGCAGCAATACTGACAACTACCGAGGCTTTATAGGAACTGTTGATGTGATACTGACACCTAGTGACACTTTATAAGTACTGCTGCGATACTGACAACTACCGAGGCTTTATAAGTACTGCTGCTGTTTTACTGACACCTAGTGATGGTTTATAGGGGACTGCTGTGATACTGACACCTAGTGATGCTTTATAGGTACTGCAGCGATGTGGACACCTAGTAATGCCTTATAGGTACTGCTGTGATACTGACACCTAGAGACGCTCTATAGATCCTGCTGCAATACTGTCACCTATTGAAACTTTATAAGTACTGCTGTGATAGTGACACCTAGTGACAAATTATAAGTACTGCTGCGATACTGACGATTACCGAGGCTTTATAGGTACTGTTGTTATGATACTGACACCTAGTGACACTTTATAAGTACTGCTGCGATACTGACAACTACAGAGGCTTTATAGGAACTGTTGATGTGATACTGACACCTAGTGACGCTTTATAGGTACTGCAGCGATGCTGACACCTAGTAATGCCTTATAGGTACTGCTGTAATACTGACACCTAGAGACGCTCCATAGATACTGCTGGAATACTGTCACCTATTGAAACTTTATAAGTACTGCTGTGATACTGACAACTACTGAGGCTTTATAGGTACTGTTGATGTGATACTGACACTTAGTGACAAATTATAAGTACTGCTGCGATACTGACAACTACCGAGGCTTTATAAGTACTGTTGTTATGATACTGTCACCAAGTGACACTTTATAAGTACTGCTACGTTACTGACAACTACCGAGGCTTAATAGGTACTATTGATGTGATACTGACACCTAGTGACACTTTATAAGAACTGCTGCGATACTGACAACTACCGAGGCTTTATAGGTACTGCTGATGTAATACTGACACCTAGTGATGTTTTATAGTTACTGCTGCGATACTGACACCTAGTTACACTTTATAGGTACTGCTGTGATACTGACACCTAGTGACACTTTATAAGTACTGCTGTGATTCTGACAACTACCGAGGCTTTATAGGTACTGCTGATGTGATACTGCTGATGTGATACTGACACCTAGTGATGTTTTTTAGTTAATGCTGCGATACTGACACCTAGTGATGCTTTATAGGTACTGCTGAAATACTGTCACATAGTGACACTTTAAAAGTACTGCTGCGATACTGACAACTACCGAGGCTTTATAGGTACTGCTTATGTTTTACTGACACCTGGTGACGTTTTATAGGTACTGCTGCAATACTGACCCCTAGTGATGCTTTAAAGGGGACTGCTGAAATACTGACACCTAGTGATGCTTTATAGGTACAGCTGCGATACTGACACCTACAAACGCTTTATAGGTACTGCAGCGGTACTGACACCTACAAACGCTGTATAGGTACTGCAACGATACTGACACATACTGACGCTTTAGTAAATACTGTTGCGATACTGACACCTAGTGATGCTTTATAGATACTGCTGTGATACTGACACCTAGTGATGCTTTATAGGGGACTGCTGCAATACTGACACCTAGTGACGCTTTATAGGTACTGCTGCGATACTGACACCTAGTGATGATTTATAGGGGACTGCTGCAATACTGACACCTAGTGATGCTTTATAGGTACAGCTGCGATACTGACACCTACAAACGCTTTATAGGTACTGCAGCGGTACTGACACCTACAAACGCTGTATCGGTACTGCAACTATACTGACACATACTGACGCTTTAGTAAGTACTGTTGCAATACTGACACCTAGTGATGCTTTATAGGTACTGCTGCGATACTGACACCTAGTGATGCTTTACAGGGGACTGCTGCAATACTAACACCGAGTGACGCTTTATAGGTACTGCAGCGATACTGACACATACAGACGCTTTATTAAGTACTGCTGCGATACTGACACCTAGTGATGCTTTATAGGTACTGCAGCGATACTAACACATACTGATGCGTTACATCAGGGGCGTCCAAAGTGCAGCCCGAGGCCTTTTGCGGCCCGTAGCTAACTTTTTAACAGCCCACGGCGCAATCGCATGCTTGCTTTTTTGCAAATTTTGCAGGCATACACCTCAGCGTCAAATATTTTGTTACTTGACGAATGATACCTATTAGCATGCAAGCTTTTTTTCTAGCTAATTTTGTAGGTATACCCCACCTATGTAATATATATTTTGGTATTTCACTAATGCTAACTGTAAGCATGCTATTCTAACCATGAATGCTAGATTTTGTGTGAACGCCGAAGAGCCAATACTGACACCTAGTGACGCTTTATAGGTACTGCTGCAATTCATTCCTATCGTGTATTGTATTTCGCGGCCACAACCGGGTTTGGTTCATTTCCTGTTTTATGGCTATCAGCACCCTTTGTCATCACTTTTCCAATTCGGTGGTGACGCAACACAAACAAAAATAGACAAATAGCAAAACTAGGCTAGTTTAGCATCGGCAAAAGTTTTAGTGTGCTATTTATTCTCAGTGCAAAGTGCAAAGGAGGCCCGGGGAGGGGGCCCGCCATCTTGCGCTACTGTGTCGCCCGTCTCGTCCAGGAAGGGCCAGCGGCCGACAGACATTGTTTAAAAGTGATGTCAGCCCTTCCCGTCGGGGCCGAGTGCAGAGGTGGACTAACCACACAGATCAGCAAAACTGTTGGATAAAGGCCACCAGGAGCAGCAGTGGGGTCCACAGTAGGCCTGACTGGAAAAGGACCATTGCTGCATTTTTATTTCGCAAATTGTTAATACTAATGTTTGTTTACAAGCACAATGCACACACTGGTCACTTAATTAGGTACACTGCTTTTTATTCAACTGGTGAATTTGCGATCCACACAGCAGAGTGCAGCAAAAATGCCAATAATAGCTCGTCTTCCCCGACAACAACCACAAGGTTACCCCCACAGACTAAAAACAACAATGGCTAACTGACCGCTTTGGTTTATTTTCCCTTTTTAAGCATTCTATTTTAAGGGTGGCTGCCATGTTTCCACGTCTCCTCCATTAACTCCGAGGAGTGCAATGTTTTTGTAACGATAACAAGCCTGGGGGGGTGCAGTCGACGCCTACGCTTAAAGCAGATGAGACTTGGAGCAAAAGTTTATACTTTTTTAAAAGCCAGAAGAAAAAGAACACGCTGGGAGGTTCTCACACCAGACAGTAAAATATCACAGATGTTAAAGAGAGAGGATTCTTTCCGCGGAGAAAACCCCTGAAACAGGGCCTAGTTGGCACCGCTGTTGCCGGGCAACACAACCTTTCCTGCTCTTGCTGCTGGAGCAAAATAGAAGACAATGAGGGAAAGGTTCTGCATGACGCTGAGAAATGATGGAATGAAAACATGTGCAGAAGGCAAGGCAGGGAAGGTCTATTCCAGCAGAACATCATACTTCACTGGATATTCGGACAGCTTCTGCTGAATTTGGAATTATATTCTTTCAGGTAAAACATGCAAAAATAGACGAATCGCCACCATTTTCGTCCCTCAACTTGTTTTTTGTTGGCTCTTGCGATATTTTAAAACTAAAAGTAATTACAGAGATATATCCCAGCAGGCACAAGACATGAAAACAACGTTGAGAATTTGTTGAATTAGGTCCTGGCGTTGAGCAACACAAACATAACGTTGAAACAACATGCTTTTTGATGACGTTTAATCAATGCTGGGTTCTGACGTTGATTTGACCACTGAATTTTGATCATTTCCCAACCAATATTCTACAACACAAACACAACGTTGAAACAACATGCTTTTTGATGACGTTTATTCAATGTCAGGTTGTGACGTGGCTTTGACCTTTGAAATTTGGTCATTTCCCAACCAACAATGTGGATCCAACTCAGTTTACAAATACAACCATTTTGCAACATTGTTTCAAAGTCCGTTTTAAAGGACATGTACCGTATTTTTCGGACTATAAGTCGCTCCGGAGTATAAGTCGCACCGGCCGAAAATGCATAATAAAGGAGGAAAAAACATATATAAGTCGCACTGGAGTATAAGTCGCACCGGCCGAAAATGCATAATAAAGGAGGAAAAAACATATATAAGTCGCACTGGAGTATAAGTCGCATTTTTTTGGGGAAATTTATTTGATAAAACCCAACATCAAGAATAGACATTTGAAAGGCAATTTAAAATAAATAAAGAATAGTGAACAACAGGCTGAATAAGTGTACGTTATATGAGGCATAAATAACCAACTGAGAACGTGCCTGGTATGTTAACGTAACATATTATGGTAAGAGTCATTCAAATAACTATAACATATAGAACATGCTATACGTTTACCAAACAACCTGTCACTCCTAATCGCTAAATCCCATGAAATCTTATACGTCTAGTCTCTTACGTGAATGAACTAAATAATATTATTTGATATTTTACGGTAATGTGTTAATAATTTCACACATAAGTCGCTCCTGAGTATAAGTCGCACCCCCGGCCAAACTATGAAAAAAACTGCGACTTATAGTCCGAAAAATACGGTATGTATAATTATTGTTGTATCAATGTATTGTGCCTGCTGGGATTATTACATTTAAAAAATAATAAATTGTATTTCAAAGTAAAAACGGTACTGTTTTTCCACAAACAGTAATGAACTGTAAAAATAACCGTAAATTCTACGGTAAAAACTGGCATTTCAGTCATTATAATTTTACCATAAAATTAACAGTTGGTAACGTTTTTTCATTAACAGTAAAAATGACTGTAGATTTTACGGTAAAAAACTGTCAGCTCAGTCGCTAGAATTTTACAGTGAAACTAACAGCGGTACCGTTTTGCCATTAACAGAAAGGCACTGTAAAAACCACCATAGATTTTATGGTAAAAAATTAGCAGCTTGGTCGCTACAATTTTACCGTAAAACCAACAGTGTTACCGTTTTTCCACTAACAGTAATGAACTGTAAAAATGACCGTATATTCTACGGGAAAAACTGGCATTTCAGTCAATAGAATTTTACCATAAAACTAACAGTTGGTAAAGTTTTTCCATTAACAGTAAAAACGACTGTAGATTTTACGGTAAAAAACTGGCAGCTTAGTCGCTAAAATTTTACCGTAAAACTAGCAGCGTTACCGTTTTTCCACTAACAGTAATGAACTGTAAAAATGACCGTATATTCTGCGGTAAAAACTGGCATTTCAGTCAACAGAATTTTACCGTAAAACTAACAGTGTTACCTTTTTTCCACTAACAGTAACGTTTTTTCATTAACAGTAAAAACTACTGTAGATTTTACGGTAAAAAACTGGCAGCTTGAGCGCTAGAATTTTACCGTAAAACTAACAGTGTTACTTTTTTTCCACTAACAGTAATGTACTGTAAAAATGACCGTATATTCTAGGGTAAAAACTGGCATTTTAGTCAATAGAATTTTACCAAAATACTAACAGTTGGTAACGTTTTTTCATTAACAGTAAAAACTACTGTAGATTTTACGGTAAAAAACTGGCAGCTTGGGCGCTAGAATTTTACCGTAAAACTAACAGTGTTACCGTTTTTCCACTAACAGTAATGAACTGTAAAAACGATCGTCTATTTAACGGTAAAAACTGGCAGCTCAGTCGCTACAATTTTACCAAAAAAACTAATAGTGTTACTGTTTTTCAATTTACAGTAAGTAATGCACTGTAAAAACGACCACAGATTTTACTGTAAAAAAAAAATGGCAGCTCAGTCAATAGAATTTTACCATAAAACCAACAGTGGTACCGTTTTTTCATTAACAGAAAAAACGACTTTAAATTTTACGGTAATAAACCAGCAGCTCAGTCGCTAGAATTTTACCGTAAAACTAACAGTGGTACTGTTCTTTCATTAACAGTAAAGCACTGTAAAAACAACCGTTGATTTTACAGTAGAAAACTGGCAGTTTACTCGCTAAAATTTTACCGTAAAATCAACAGCAGTACCGTTTTTCTATTACCACTAAGAATGTTAATACAGCTTTAGATTTTAGGGGACAAAAAATTGCTCAGTACAATAAGGCTAAAAGCGTCATTGAGTGCATGCAGTGGTTAACTTCTTTTTACACTTGCTTGACAAGTCAGCATGATTAAAAATGTTATTAATCTGGAGATTATGATTTAGGTGCTGAATGTTGAACTTGTGTTTACATCCTGTTTCATGCTTGATCATCAGTTGTAAACAGCATCAGTGTCACATTGCTGCAGACACCAGAAAGAATAGCCAAGGCTTTGCTAAAGCTAATGTGGATCCTAATTAATTAAACCAAACCTCACCTCAGGATAGGCTCCAGCTCACCCGAAAAAGCAATGAAAATGTTTCTTAAAATATTGCCAGTAGGAACTAAAGTTTGATTTGGAAGTGATAAATTGCATTTTCATTACTTCCTTTGGGGGAATTGAGTATATACGACTGCAAAAACGACTTATAAAATCCTCATATGCATCCTACCGCCGCTCCAAGCCTAATTCCACTTAAGACGAAATATATCTGCCTCATGCCTTTGGGGGACCAGATGATTCTGTTCTCTTTTCCACAATATTCTCTTTGACATCATCTTATGTGGAGAATATCCAAATCATGAATTGGAGTCTGTTAAACCCCATCGCTGCAGAAGGTCATGCAATCAAATGACTTGTTTGATGCTCTACGGCGGTCATGCGTGACTTTGAATTTTCCCCGCAGGGAGAAGAAACTGGCTGTGAGCAACACTCCACTGGTTGATGTGGGAGTGGAAGCCACAACATTAAGCTTTAAATGGGACTCGTTTGGGTCTGGCCAGAGTCGTTTCCTGTGTGTGCCAACATATTTGACTACCGGTACTCAAAAGACTATATTAGTGACGTTTTACTTTTTATTTCAAATGCCTAGTTTTGAGCGTACTGCAAGGCTGCAGCGTTCACAATCACTTCGTCTACAAATATGAGTTGGGAAATTGTGTTAGATGTAAATATAAACGGAATACAATGATTTGCAAATCCTTTTCAACCCATATTCAATTGAATGCACTACAAAGACAAGATATTTGATGTTCAAACTCAAACTTTATTTTATTTTTTGAAATAATAATTCACTTAGAATTTCATGGCTGCAACACGTGCCAAAGTAGTTGGGAAAGGGCATGTTCGCCACTGTGTTACATGGCCTTTCCTTTTAACAACACTCAGTAAACGTTTGGGAACTGAGGAGACACATTTTTTAAGCTTCTCAGGGGGAATTCTTTGCCATTCTTGCTTGATGTACAGCTTAAGTTGTTCAACAGTCCGGGGGTCTCCGTTGTGGTATTTTAGGCTTCATAATGCGCCACACATTTTCAATGGGAGACAGGTCTGGACTACAGGCAGGCCAGTCTAGTACTATGAAGCCACGTTGATGTAACACGTGGCTTGGCATTGTCTTGCTGAAATAAGCAGGGGCGTCCATGGTAACGTTGCTTGGATGGCAACATGTGTTGCTCCAAAACCTGTATGTACCTTTCAGCATTAATGGCGCCTTCACAGATGTGTAAGTTACCCATGTATTGGGCACTAATACACCCCCATACCATCACAGATCCTGGTTTTTCAACTTTGCGCCAAAACAATCCGGATGGTTCTTTTCCTCTTTGGTCCGGAGGACACGACGTCCACAGTTTCCAAAAACAATTTGAAATGTGGACTCGTCAGACCACAGAACACTTTTCCACTTTGTATCAGTCCATCTTAGATGAGCTCAGGCCCAGCGAAGCCGACGGCGTTTCTGGGTGTTGTTGATAAACGTTTTTTGCCTTGCATAGGAGAGTTTTAACTTGCACTTACAGATGTAGCGACCAACTGTAATTACTGACAGTGGGTTTCTGAAGTGTTCCTGAGCCCATGTGGTGATATCCTTTACACACTGAAGTTAATGATTGTATGCAAAAAAAAAAGGTTTATCAGTTTGAACATCAAATATGTTGTCTTTGTAGCATATTCAACTGAATATGGGTTGAAAATGATTTGCAAATCATTGTATTCCGTTTATATTTACATCTAACCTAATTTCCCAACTCATATGGAAACAGGGTTTGTACTTCATTAAATCACTAAAGTGATTAATTATAGTGATAACTAGGGATAGGAATCTTACAACAACTCACGATTCGATTCAAGTCGGATTCATGGGGCATCGATGTGATTCAGAATCATTTGTCGATTCAAACCGATTCTCACAATTGGTACATAAATGATGATAAACAGGTGACGGGTAAGAAAAGCTCTCCTCTCAATTATATTCTGTTACGCCCGCCTAGAAAGAAGAAAACATCCCCCTGCATGCCGCAACTATAAAAAGCATAATTTGTCTATAAAACACCTCTTTAACATTAAAGAAAAAAGATTTAAAGTGCATCAATTTGCCTGAAATTAAAAAGAAAATGTATCCTTATTTAAACTATAAACATTTTGGACCGACTTGAACCATATGATCCTGTAAATAAACTCAATTAATAATAATACATTCCAATTGATCAGCAACATCAACTCAAAGGCACAATACATAAAACACTCTAATCTACAAAACAAAAATGAATAAAACAATTTATGCTGATTTTTTTTTATCAAAATGAAGTCAGGATTTAAAAGGGAAGTGCACCATTTTTGGAATTTTGCATATCGTTCACAATCATTATGAAAGACATGAAGACGGATGTATTATTTTATGGATGCATTCTAATTCGTCAACAAACAATAAA
>NC_084735.1:77596797-77714297 GCF_033978785.1 Entelurus aequoreus
AAACATGTTTTCAGTTATTTCACCTTGTTTTTGTTAAGTACATAACTCCACATGTGTTCATTCATAGTTGTGATGCCTTCAGTGACAATCTACTATGTAAAAAGTAATATATATATATATATATATATATATTACTTTTTACATATATATATATATATATATATATATATATATATACAGGTCGTCTGCATAGTTTTGATTTTTGGGTGGAGGTAAAAGGCACATATAGAAGTAGATGTAACAAACTTGTTTGAGAAACATGCAAATTTCAAGTTGTCTGCCAAGCTGAGCAAAAGTCAGGATTTGAAAGGGTTTTGACACTTTCCTCCAGTCCATCCCAGCACTCTTTGTTTATTCTGCATACCCAGCAGGGGTCCACCACACAAAGTCATTTGCCCTCACAACTGTCATTATCACCCTAATTATGACATAATAATAGTAAATGGGGGACTTACCTATCAGTGAGTGTTGACTGCGTCCCACTCATTGGGCTTCTGGCGATGTGTCCAACTTCTTCACCCGGTTAACATTTTCATTGGGCCGTTTTTTCGACTCTTTTATGGAGTGTTATTCCAACTCCAAGTCTTGTGGGTAGGTGAGTCCACCCCAGACACGTTTAAAATCCGTTAATTCTTTTTTTTTGGGAGTGTTTCCTGTTTAAAAAAAAAAAAAATGCCGCTCCTTTGTGGAATTGCACTTTTTCCCTTCAGAACTTTATTCCATTTTCCAGGCTATGTTTGAACCCGTGACGTGGGGGGAGAAAAAAACTCCCGAATTGTAATTTTTTCTCACAACTCCGAGACGGGTGTATCTCTTATCCTCCGTGGGAAAAAAGTTCCGTCATGACACCGTGATATCAAAAACAATGTCCAATCAAAAAAAGTGATTCTCGGGTCCCAGCCTCGTGTTTGGTCGTCGGCATCATCACTTTCTTCCTCTTTGCTTTGTCATCCATTTGTTTTTCAATCTTCCAACTTATCTTTCATGCCAATAGGAAAGGAAATGCTTTGCCTCTTCTGCCTTCTTCCCCTCGCTTCGGACAGGGCTGGGTGGATCGAGACAAACATCGACAGTGGCGATACCAAGGGTAGTGGCAGTATCAACTCGGTATAAGCGATGATATCGATTTTTTTTTTTTCTCCAACTCTCCTTCAAATTTAATTGGACAAATATCTGTGTTGTTTTGTGTTGTTTGAATGTATATATATATATATATTTTTGGGCTGTCAAAATTACCGCAATTAATTAAATTATTCCATCATCATTTTGAGTGTGAATGTTGTCTGCACTGTAAAAAAAAATCCTATTTTTATGGTTAATTTACTCTAAAAAATTCTATTTTTAAAAAAAATAGTTTATAAAACTGTAGAATTGAAGACATTATCTGTAAATAAACAATCCGCCTGTTATTTTAAGTAATATGCCAGTAATGACAAACTATGTATATTTCTATTTTTTTTTACAGAAAAATACCAAATTAATTGTACATAGCATTTTCTGTTTTCTTAAATTAATTTCAAATTCATGTAAAATTACAGTAATTATCTTTCATTAAATATGTAGCTTGTTATATAAAAGTCTATGTCCATACTAACAATCTAACACAGGGGTGTCAAACTCAAATACAGAGTGGGCCAAAATTTAAAACTGAACAAATGAACCTTTAACGTACTCTACGAGCTATCGTCACGTCCGCTTTTTATCCATTCTGACATCATTCAGACCCAGTCACAAGATATGTGCGGCTTCTGTACGCACACACGAGCGAATGCAACGCATACTTTATCAACAGCGATACAGGTTACACTGAGGGTGCCAGTATAAAAAACTTTAACACTGTTAGAAATATACGCCACACTGTGAATCCACACCAAACAATGACAAACACATTTCGGGAGAACATCCGCACCGTAACACAACATAAACACAACAGTACAAATACCCAGAATCCTTTGCAGCACTAACGCTACAAAATACACCCCCGCTACCACCAAACCTCCCCCCCCACACACACACACCTTGTAGCGTCCCGGAAGAGTTAGTGCTGCAAAGGGTTCTGGTTTGTTGTGGATTCACACTGTGGCGTATATTTCTAACAGTGTTAAAGTTTTTTATTCGGCTACCCTCAGTGTAACCTATATCGCTGTTGATGAAGTATGCGTTGCATTCTAATGTGTGTGCCTGCCAGATTTTTTTTTACAGTGTGTCTATGTGTGTTGGCCCTGTGATGAGTTGGCGACTCGTCCAGGGTGTACTCCGCCTTCCGCCCAAATGAAGCTGAGATAGGCTCCAGCACCCCCCGTGACCCCAAAAAAGGGACAAGCGGTAGAAAATGGATGGATGGATTCTGATCTAATGCAATGAACCAGAAACATCTCTGGCAATATATTTCAGAGAGTTTGTTAGCGTCTCGGGTGTAACAAATGGCCAGTTGATCGAGGTAACGACAGGCTGCAGAACCAAACACGCCAATATAGAAGGCATTGGTCTTGCAAAATTAAACGTCCATCCATCCATCCATCCATACAGGATAATCATCAGAGTATATACATTGAATTATTTACATTATTTACAATCCGGGGTGTGGGATGTGGAGGGGGGGGGGGTTAGGTTTGGTTGGTATCAACACTTCAGTCATCAACAATCAGCATCAACAATTGCATCATCAGAGAAATGGACATTGAAACAGTGTAGGACTGACTTGATAGGATATGTACAGCAAGTAGTGGACATAGAGAGAGAGATCAGAAGGTTTAAGAAAAAGTGTCTACATTTGATTATTTACAATCCGGGGAGGTGGGATGTGGTGGGGGGAGGGTGTTAGTTTAGGGTTGAAGTTGCCTGGAGGTGTTCTTTTAGTGCGGTTTTGAAGGAGGATAGAGATGCCCTTTCTTTTACACCTGTTGGGAGTGCATTCCACATTGATGTGGCATAGAAGGAGAATGAGTTAAGACCTTTGTTAGATCGGAATCTGGGTTTAACTTGGTTTGCATTGGTCTTGCAAAATTAAACGTGATTAATATAAACTAGAAAATCCCTGCGGAAATTTTGATGGGCCTGCTATCTGTGCCCTGGACCTCTGGAAGCCGCCGTACTTTGAAGATGGTAAAACGTTAAGCGCGTGTGCAAACGTTAGCATGATAACAGTTAGCATGTTTCATATACCAAGTTATATATGACTCAAAGGTGTATGGCTGCGAAAATAGAGAAAAAACTGTGTAGAATTAGATGAAAAATTTAGCATGTTTAAATTAGATTGCCAGCATGATATCATTTGCATGCTAATCTGAGAGTTTTTGGTGTAACTGTACAAAATGAGCTACAGAGCTAGCCTAAAACTTTAAGCGTGTGTGCAAACGTTAGCATGATAACAGTTAGCATGTTTCATATACCAAGTTATATATGACTCAAAGGTGTATGGCCGCGAAAATAGAGAAAAAATTGTGTACAATTAGATGAAAAATTTAGCATGTTTAAATTAGATTGCTAGCGCGCTATCATTTGCATGCTAACAGTTAACAAATGTCACATACCAAGTTAAATGACTCTGGCGTAAACGGTTGCAAAACTAGCTCATAAAGTTAGCATGCTAACAATTAGCTCAAATTACTTTTAAAACGGTTGCGTACCTATTCAATGGGCCCATAGCGATTAGTTTTCGGAATAGCGTCGCCATGGTAACACGAAATGTTCCCAACTTAAAGTACCCCCATCGGCGCGAACGAGACCTTTCCGATGGTGTAACATATATGGGAGTTCATTGGCCGGTTCATCTCGTAATAAGCGTAAGAGAAACGTGCAGAACTATAATAATAATACAGTTAGAAGTATGAGCAGTAATAATATGGGCTGCTTGCATTGCAAGCGCCCACAAACTGCTGCTGTGAATGGGCGTTGGCATTGCAGCAGGCCCATAATTAAAGATGACTATTTAATTGTGAACAATCCAAAGTAATCCAAAGCAACCCTGTGATTAATCCCATATTTTTTTAATAATCGTTTCACAGCCCTAATACTGTATATTCACAATACCACTGTCAAAAATGTGATTAATCTAGGGGTGTTTGATGCGAATCATAATTTGAGGTTGCTGATATGATTCAGGGACGATGTTATTTTTTTAAGAACGATACAATCCGAAACGATTCAGTGAGTTGAAATCAATTCTTAGCAAAAAAAAAACCAAGCAGTTAGACTGTGAAATAAATAGTGGATACTAGACACTGCCGGGGAAGTTTCCTATATTCCTGTTATTTCTTGTGAAGGAATTAAGTATAAATTAATTATGGTTACAAACAAGCAAGTAAACAATTAATGGTCAATGCATTCGCATCTTATTTGAATACCATATTTTTCGGACTATAAATCGCAGTTCTTTTCATAGTGCGACTTATACTCAGGAGCGACTTATGTGTGAAATTATTAACACATTACCGTAAAATATCAAATAATATTATTTAGCTCATTCACGTAAGAGACTAGACGTATAAGATTTCATGGGATTTAGCGATTAGGAGTGACAGATTGTTTGGTAAACGTATAGCATGTTCTATATGTTATAGTTATTTGAATGACTCTTACCATAATATGTTACGTTAACATACCAGGCACGTTCTCAGTTGGTTATTTATGCCTCATATAACGTACACTTATTCAGCCTGTTGTTCACTATTCTTTATTTATTTTAAATTGCCTTTCAAATGTCTATTCTTGGTGTTGGGTTTTATCAAATAAATTTCCCCAAAAAATGCGACTTATACTCCAGTGCGATTTATATACGTTTTTTTCCTTCTTTATTATGCATTTTCGGCCGGTGCGACTTATACTCCGGAGCGACTTATACTCCGAAAAATACGGTAAATAAAGGCTTTAGGTTAAATTAACAAGAGGAAATCGTTTGTGTTTACATTTTCAACATTCAAGACATTTTCAATAAATCTTCAGTAACCAACATTTTAACAGTGTTTTCCAACATATAATCAAAAATAAAGTGCAACCAACATCTATTCAGGTTGAATGAACAGTAGGTTTGCCTGAGAAATTAGGGGAACCAAATATTTTAAGATTAAAATAGCAATGGTTTGCTATCCGCTACTAGTCTCGTTTTAACAAACAGCTACGGCATAAATTACGGAAATACTGGTCTGACATATTAAGTGAAATGGAAAATATATTTGATATGGAGTTACAAATGGATCCAATGTGTTTGATTTTAGGTCTCCCAAGCAGGGGTGTTACTAAACCTGGCAAAAGGTTACACAATAGTCTTACTTTTGCTGCAAGGAACAAAAAATATTGTTACAGTGGATTAATGTTAAGAGCCCCTCTGTTAATGGTTGATGTAAAGTTTTACTAGAGTTGATTCTTCTGGAATATCTTACAAATGTCATACATCACAAAGTGGACCAGCCCTTCAAAATCTGGCAGCCCTACTTGAGCTATTTTGAGCCGGACTATTCATGGATTATTGTACAAGGAGTCTCCTAAACCTGGGTTTCTGAAAACTGACTTTTGACGGGTCTGTAACGAGAACTGTTTCATGTGGTCTTAACTTGATTTCTGTTGACATGAGCTGTACTTTGTATTCTTTTGTGTTTTGTTTGTAAGTAAATGCTTGTATTTTGTATTGTCTATGTGTATTGTTGTTCTTCAAAATAAGAAAAAACAACAAGTATATTGTTAAAAAAAATGAAAAAGAAACAAATGGCTACGGTGGCCGAGAAAAGTCCCAATTAACGCAAACGCCACAACATAACTTTCCGTTACAGAACGATCGCAAAAGCCACAACAAATACAAACGCCACAACACAACAACAAAAAGCTACAACAACAAGTGGCAAGTTCTGCCAACAAACTAAGTCACTAAAGTTGAAAAAGTAAGTGAAGTGTGACCACTTTTTCAGTCATAAATATTTTTTTTTACTTTTTCAACAATACTTACCGTATTTTTCGGAGTATAAGTCGCTCCGGCCTGAAAATGCATAATAAAGAAGGAAAAAAACATATAAGTCGCATTTTTGGGGGGAAATGTATTTGATAAAACCCAACACCAACAATAGACATTTGAAAGGCAATTTAAAATAAATAAAGAATAGTGAACAACAGGCTGAATAAGTGTACGTTATATGAGGCATAAATAACCAACTGAGAACGTGCCTGGTATGTTAACGTAACATATTATGGTAAGAGTCATCCAAATAACTATAACATATAGAACATGCTATATGTTTACCAAACAATCTGTCACTCCTGATCGCTAAATCCCATGAAATCTTATACGTCTAGTCTCTTACGTGAATGAGCTAAATAATATTATTTGATATTTTACGGTAATGTGTTAATAATTTCACACATAAGTCGCTCCTGAGTATAAGTCGCACCCCCAGCCAAACTATGAAAAAAACTGCGACTTATAGTCCGAAAAATACGGTATATACCAAGTTCATTACACTATTTTCAACCTTCCGCCTGGGCCACTTGGTGCGTCGACAAAAGTTGCTCCGCTCTCACTTCCGTTGTGTCTGTCACGTCTTTTGTAACTTAAAGTTGTGTTCTGGCTTTATATTATTGTGTTGTGGCCTTTCCCAGCCACCGTAGTTACCCGCCTTTCTTTGTTTTGATGACTAATGGCGATGACGCCACCGACGGGCCGACGGACTAGAGTAACGTTTAACGTCCTTATCATTAAAAGTGTTAAACTTTATATAAAGTGTGCCTTTCTTAAATCCAATGGTTTTCTTTTCTAGCATTGATCAAAGTCTATTGCCTTTCAAAACGATGTTAAATCGATACACTTCCGGAAGGCCAACTTGCCGAGCACAGATCCATGTAATTGAATGTAAGGAATATAAATCAATATATCGATGAATCGTTACACCCCAAGATTAATTGGGAAAAAAATGTTTGCATTGATCATGTATAGTTGACAGTGTTCTAAATAAGGATGTTACTAACACCGTTACTTTTACTAGTAACAAATAATCTAATTAGCTACTTTTATTTACGTTGCGACGCCGTTAGCGAGACGTTTGATGTAACAAGGCACGCGACTTATGGTGTGGTTTTACGTCAACAAGACAGCGTCACAATCACAGCAAGTTCTATGCAGGAAGTAACTTTTTCCTGATGAAACAGCCAAGATCACATTAAAATGAACTTGATATCAATTAGAAGGTGGCAACATCACACAGCAAACAACACACATACTGTATAAGTACACACACACATAAACACTACTACAACGAGGGAATAATGAACATTATATCGATAGGCTCCAGCACCCCCCGCGACGCCGAAAGGGACAAGCAGTAGAAAATGGATGGATGGATGGACGGATATCAGTGATTGAAGTGACAAGCTTGCAATCCTACTATACCTCGTTTGTTGACAAGGAGGCGGCAGCCAAAGAAGCACATTCCGTCACTTTATTAACTAGCGCTAACACAATCCAGTGAAAAGATTCAACAGAGCTGCTAAGCTAAAGCTACTCGGCGGCACATGTCACTTAGCAACAGGCACCACCTTTAAAGGCACATACACACACTCTGGTCTCATGAAACATCTCAAATATCATGCCTCATATTAGATTTTTTTTTTTTTAAGTAACGTAATAATTATTTCACCTAGTAATTATTCACATTTGTGAAAGAGTAATTCCGTTAGTATCCATCCATCCATCCATCTTCTTCCGCTTATCCGAGATCGGGTTGCGGGGGCAGCAGCCTAAGCAGGGAAACCCAGACTTCCCTCTCCCCAGCCACTTCGTCCAGCTCTTCCCGGGGGATCCGAGGCGTTCCCAGGCCAGCCGGGAGACATAGTCTTCCCAACGTGTCCCGGGTCTTCCCCGTGGCCTCATACCGGTCGGACGTGCCCTAAACACCTCCCTAGGGAGGCGTTCGGGTGGCATCCTGACCAGATGCCCGAACCACCTCAACTGGCTCCTCTCGATGTGGAGGAGCAGCGGCTTTACTTTGAGCTCCCCCCGGATGGCAGAGCTTCTCACCCTATCTCTAAGGGAGAGCCCCGCCACCCGGCGGAGGAAACTCATTTCGGCCGCTTGTACCCGTGATCTTGTCCTTTCGGTCATAACCCAAAGCTCATGACCATAGGTGAGAATGGTAATGTAGATCGACCCGGTAAATTGAGAGCTTTGCCTTCCGGCTCAGCTCCTTCTTTACCACAACGGATCGATACAGCGTCCGCATTACTGAAGACGCCGCACCGATCCGCCTGTCGATCTCACGATCCACTCTTCCCCCACTCGTGAACAAGACTCCAAGGTACTTGAACTCCTCCACTTGGGGCAGGGTCTCCTCCGCAACCCAGAGATGGCACTCCACCCTTTTCCGGGCGAGAACCATGGACTCGGACTTGGAGGTGCTGATTCTCATCCCAGTCGCTTCACACTCAGCTGCGAACCGATCCAGCGAGAGCTGAAGATCCTGGCCAGGATTCCGTTAGTAATTAATTACTTTTTTGACAAAGTAATGAGTAACTATAATAATTCATTTTTTTAAATGTAATTTTCCAAACACTCATAGTTGCATATTAATCACTCAATTTATTTTAAATGCACTTGCCCTTTTACCTTAATCGCGGATGGCTACCTGAAAGGTGTGAATTGCTATATGGGCAGTTATTTACAAATTAAAAAAAAATACTAGCTAGGTTTTGCTTCTGTTGACTTATTTGGCACGGTTTTATTTTGTTATCTGTAATAAAATAAAATAAAAACTTCTGTTGTCTTATTTTGTTTATAGTCATCTATTCTTAAATTGTTAACACAATAACATGCTGAGAAACGTATTTTTTACACAAAAATATTCCAAAATATACTCCAAATATACTTTGTAATCACAATCAACAAATTAAAGACAATGACCAAGTAAGAAGTAGACCAGAGATACAGGCTCTGTGTTTACTTCGCTCACTATGCACAAATCGATTCCAATATCAATCATATCAATATCTACAGCGGCATTAGGATTGAATTGATACTAGCGTGATGAGATCAGTGTTTTTCAGCTCTTTTCTGTGTCTGTCATCACATATACTGTATCTTGTTTTTGGGTTGTTCATAATGTTACATTGTTGGTAATATCTATATCTTCTCATTATTACTAGACAAAGGGAGAGCTTTTAAGCATTTTCCCATTAGCAAATTTTTGTTTTTTCATCGACTTTGTTTTACATAATAACAGGGATTAATATATATATATATGTGTGTATATATGTATGTACATATATATATATATATATATATATATATATATATATATATATATATATATATATATATGTACATATATATATATATATATATATATATGTACATATATGTACATATATATATATATATACACATATATATATACACATATATATATATACACACATATATATATATACACACATATATATATATACACACATATATATATATATATATATATATATATATATATATATATATATATATATATATATATATATATATATATATATATATATATATATGTGTGTGTGTGTGTGTGTGTGTGTGTGTGTGTGTGTTTTATAATTTGTTACCTAAAATCGTCATTCTGCGTTTTCTTCTAATTATAATAATTCGACAAGTTACATGCAAAGGTCATAATCGCGAAAAAAGTCAAGTATCGGTATCGGCAAAAACGGACCTGTATTCACTCGGCGTCGATTGACCCAAACCTACCCCGTAGAATAAAATGTTGCGTTCAAATACCCCTCGTAATTCGGGATATTCCCAGAGACACCACAGTGCTCCACTGCACCATGGGAAACATCTTAAAATATCGAACGGTGACACAAACACTAAACAAAGT
Source organism: Entelurus aequoreus (assembly GCF_033978785.1). Lineage (NCBI taxonomy): Eukaryota > Metazoa > Chordata > Actinopteri > Syngnathiformes > Syngnathidae > Entelurus > Entelurus aequoreus. Next base: position 77,606,637 of record NC_084735.1, read on the forward strand.
GTTGACTGTAATTAACAATTATGTCTGTTAATTACAATAATCAGCCAAGTGTGTTTGAATGGGACACGATTTGCTTTTTATCTGCAGTATTGTTCATTATCCACAGGTGGCGGCACTTACCAACATAGCCATAAAACGCACCACGGACCGACATTCCCGACGAAGAAGCCGCTCCATCCATTCAGGCTAAACTCAGCTAGCAGACAACGTAAACATTGGCACAACATTAGCAAGATCGGGACGTTAAGCCTGTTTTTTTAAACATTTTTTTCTCTATCCGTTAACAATATTATGTGGTAGCGTGGATACAATATGATACCCTGCCATGGACTTTTGGATTTGTGGCTTTTTAACGTTACCGAGGCCTTGAGTTGGCCCTGCTAACGGAAGGTAAGAAAATTGGCAGGCTAACGGGCTAAGCTAACGTCATTCTCTGCAGTCTTTTTTCCCCCCAAAGCTGGCTTTGCACATGTTGTTTCACTAACAATGTCTGTGCATGTAAAGCGATTCGGACGTTTTCGTTGCCCGTTTGTGGTTACAAATATCCAGAATGATAGAATGCATCAATCACATCCATCGTCAAGAGCTGTTCCCCCGTTGCATTGTCACAATCTACACCGCTTCTCGACTATGTTTGCATACTTTAACATGCATTTTAACATGTTTAGTGGTGTTAAAGATCGTTGCCATCGTAGTTTGCACCCATGTACGCAGTTCCTACATAAAGTGATGAACTGTTACGAGCCCCAATTAGTAGTAATAACAACAGAAGAGCTATATCTGCAAAATGTATACAGTATTGCATATTATTGTTGTTATAGCTCATGATTCAGCTGGAGAAACCGGTGCTGACTGGTACCATGCCGGTGGTATGGCCCACTATCCTCGACCTGGGCAGGGATGAGTGCAAAAGGATACTCCGGAAACTGGGTAAGGTTTAGTTAGCACCACTTCCTAAACCCTCTTCTACGTGCATCATTGCAGCGGATTTTGAACCATATTTTTCTGCTTTGCAGAGCTGGAAGCTTACGCCGGTGTCATCAGTGCCTTGCGAGCCCAAGGTGACCTGACGAAAGACAAGAAGGATCTGCTGGGAGAACTGACAAAGATCCTCGGGTAATTACTTCTAGCATGTGATGGGGGGGGAAAAAAACCGCTTTTGGATACGAACTTTGCGTTCTTTTCTTCGTAGCATCTCAACAGAGCGGCACCGCGCCGAAGTCCGCAGGGCTGTCAACGATGAGCGTCTCTGCACCATTGCTTACCAGTGAGTGTTTCACCGCCATCCGGCGTGACGAGCGATTTGCGGAAATACTAAAGGTTGCGACTCCCGATGTGTTCCAGCATGGCGGGTCCTAACAGCTCATCGGAGTGGTCCATCGAGGGACGCCGGCTCGTTCCGCTGATGCCGAGGCTGGTCCCTCAGACAGCTTTCACGGTGACCGCCAACGCAGTCGCCAGCGCCACAGCCAATCTGAACGCCTCGCTTCTTTTGCCAGCTGAAACGGGGAACAAAGAAGGTTAGTCAGAACCCCGCTTGTGCACGCTTCAAAAATATTAGCAATTTTTTTCAATGTCTAAAAAACATCTATTGTGGTATAACATTACATGCGTCTGCCTTTCTTCGATTTGCATCAGAAAGGGCATTTGGTGTACAAACTAAGCCGAAACATTTCATGCCATTGACTCGGTGTGCTGACTCATGACATGGAAAATACAAAAGTGTGGGGAAAGTAATTTTATCATTTAAATGTGAATGACAAAAATGAACTTATCAAATATTATTAATAGAGGTGGGAATCTTTAGCCACCTAACGATTCGATTACGATTCAGTTCGATTAAAAATCAATTATTGATGCAGTTTTACATTTATTTTTGTTTCGCTAAATAAGCGTTTACCACTTGCAACATAAAAAATAAAAACAATTTGTAATAAGAAACAGTTAAATTAATTCCCACATCTATTAAATTAATGAAAATGTGTGCAAAACTGGACCATAAGTGCCCTATAGTAAAAGAGCTGGTCGGATCTCTCGGTGAGGTGGTTCTTTGCAGTCAGCCAAATTTTAGAACAATCTGTGTTACTTTATTTAAAATAAATAAATATATTATTGACATTTACTAATCAATTCTATAATCTTCCATGTCTATAATCCTCCATGCGATGCATCTATAAATCGATTTCCCCTACCTCTAATTGATTTTCACTCTGCAAGTATTAAAAACTAAGGGTGTCCAGATCCGATATTGATACTGGTCCGATATCAGCAAACAAAGAAATATCCGATTATTTTGGCTTGCATGTTAAAATGTCAGATACAAGCAGTCCTGCAGCGTGTTTACTTGTGCAGCCAGTTGACATTGAATTGTCCTCCAATAAGCACATAAGTTTGGTATTTTCTTGTATTTGAGTCAAGTCATTTACAAAAGGTAAACACTGTAGGATACAAGGAGCTAGCAGCTACACAACAACTAAGAGCACGACAGCAAAGTAAACATACGTAACAAGTGTCTTTAATTGAACAAAAATGCATACATAATCTTCAGGGCAAAAGCTATTGGAAAGTATGCAGTACGAAACATGTCTGCATCCTTCATCTTACTTCATCATGAGCTTAATTTAATAAACTATTATGCCCACTAGGTGTCGCCAAAAACAATTACCAGTCCACTTTAACTTAAAGAGAAACTGCACTTTTTTGATCATTCACAATCGTTATCTGAGACAAAAACACATTTTTCTTTTTTTTTTTTAATGCATTCTAACTTAAATAAACACTAGCAACAGCTAACAATGGAGCCAATGGGAATCGCTCTATTGTTACCATAAAGCTCTCTAAAAAAACATCCAAAAACCTCCTCAATGTGTTATATACATGCTGTCAGTTAATATGCAGGCATACTAACATCTAATATTTACAAATGTTGCTAATTGGCTTGGCGTATTAATTTCAGAGACGTATCACGTTTGCTTTTCCGTTCAACATCAGCAACACTACTACTCATGGAAGACTTCATGAGAGCCAGCGGCGACTACTATGGGATAATGGTGATCCAGAAACCTATATTTTTGAGCCTGAATATACGGAGGAACAGCTACAGGTTTTAGAAGCTGTGTGCTACAAACATAACAAAACAATCACTTACTGTACAATTTCTACTCTCACTGGGAGGACGACTGATGGGATGTTCATATCTTCCCGTTTGGATTACGAATAAACTTAATCCACACAGAGGTAAAAAAAAATACCACATCCTTCTACTATCCAAGTGAGAGGCATGATTCTAGAATTAACTTTCACCAACTGAGAGGTGATGCAGTAGCCCACCGGTTCAATATGTCAATATAGCAGCATAAGGTAGTTACCAGCTAAAAATAGTTCAGTCTGCGTTCGCGATTTTAATAACAATATAGCTAGTACTTGGTTAATATTTAGTTCACGAGATGTAAATGGAATATTGTTGGCAGTTTTTGGATGTTTTTTTAGAGGGCTTTATGGAATCGTGTACTCAAATTAGCTGCATTGTTAGCCACCTAGTACGTGCCATATTAAATAGAATGCATATAAAATGAAAAAACATTTGTTCTTGTGTTACGTATGTATTGTGAAGGATAGGCAAAATAAAAACAAAAAAAAGTGCAGTTTCCCTGAAGACATCATGGTCGGTTCCATGCGGTTAATAATAAATAGGTTAGTGTTTTTCATATCCATCCTTATCCTGTTTGACTAATTTTACTTGATCAAACATTTTCTAACATTACACACTACAAAATGATCAAAGTATGTATGATTTTTAAAGCCATCGAAAGGCTCCAATGTGGGTGTCGTATTGGAAGTGAAAAAGTGGTATCAGGACACCCCGATTAAAAACAACCAATAAGACTAAAAACTGTAGCATACCTGTTCCTGCATAGTAGTTCTGATCTGCTGTTCATTCCTGTGCTTTTCTGCTCTGTGCTGTCTGGACACTGAATAGACAAGTTGGCAACTCGCACTTCAGAGCGTTGGTGTTCGATTCTATGTGACATCGCCGTCTTAGAAGTCTTTGAACTAAAATAAAACAAAAAAAATGTAAACATTGTATAATGCATCCGATAAATTAGTTTAAAAAGGGCTGCAACTAACAACTAATTTTATAATCGATTAATCTGTCGATTATTACTCCGATTAATAATCAGATAATAGAGAAACTACATTTCTATCCTTTCCAGTATTTTATTGAGAAAAAAAACAGCGTACTGGCAGCATACTTATTTTGATTATTGTTTCTCAGCTGTTTGTAAATGTTGCAGTTTATAAATAAAGGTTTATAAAAAGTTTTTAAAAAGTAGCCTCTGCGCATGCGCATAGCATAGATCCAACGAATCGATGACTAAATTAATCGTCAACTATTTTTATGTATTCGATTTAATCGATTAGTTGTTGCAGCCCTAGTTTAAATAGTGTCGCAAAATTGAATAACATCAGTAAGTATTTGATATTGCACGTTACATAAAGATTAATTTGTTTATGTACAGTGCATTCGGAAAGTATTCACAGCACTTCACTTTTTCCACATTTTATGTTCCAGCCTTATTCCAAAATTTAAAAATTAAAGTTTGTCCTCAAAATTCTACAGCCAATACCCCATAATTACAATGTGAAGGTTTTTTTTGGTTAATTTTGCAAATGTATTAAAACTAAAAATCTAAGAATTCACACGTACATAAGTATTCACAGCCTTTGCTGAGTACTTTGTTGATGCACCATTGGCATCAATTACAGCCTCAAGTCTTTTTGAATACAATACCACAAACTTGGCACAGGCAGTTTTGACCATTCCTCTTTGCAGCATCTCTCAAGCTCCATCAGGTTGGATGGGAAGCATTGGTTTTCATCCAGGATGTCTCTGTACATTGCTGCATTCATCTAAGTCCAGTCAGGGAGGTGACCAAGAACCCGATGGTCACTCTGTCAGAGCTACAGCATTCTCTTTGGAGAGAGGAGAACCTTCCAGAAGACGACCATCTCTTCAGCAAACCACCAATCAGGCCTGTATGTAAGAGTGACCAGACGGAAACCATTTCTTAGTAAAAGGTTTGCCGAAATTCACCTGAAAGACTCCCAGACCATGAGAAACTAAATGATCAAGTCTGATGAGACAAAGATTGAACTCTTTTGACCCTACAGTGAAGTATGGTGGTGGCAGCATCATGCTGTGGGGATGGTTTTTAGTCAGGATACAGGGAAATATGAATGCAGCAATGTACAGAGACATCCGGGATGAAAACCAACACTTCCCATCCAATCTGGCGGGGCTTAAGAGGTCCTGCAAAAAGAAATAGGCGAAACTGTGAAAAGATAGTTGTGCCAAGCTTGCGGCATCGTATTCAAAAAGACTTGAGGCTGTAATTGCTGCCAAAAGTGCATCAACAAAGTATTGAGCAAAGGCGGTAAATACTTATGTACATATGATTTCTTTTTTTAATTAAAAAACCTTTCATATTGTTATTATGGGTATTCTGTACAGAATTTTGAGGACAAAATGAATTAATATTAGAATGATTGTAACAATGTGGAAAAAGTGACGCGCTGTGAATACTTTACGGATGCACTGTACTTTTCTCAAATAAAAGTGGAATAAAAAAATGAGATCTATTTTTTAAAAAGTATGAATATTTTCAACATCGCTTTTTACATTAATAGATATGTGTCCAACTTTAATGCCCCAGAAAAATGTTGCATGTAAAGTGCAAATGACATGCCTTTGCTTTTCTTCCTTACAACCACACAGTGGTTGTGTGTTACTCCTACACGAGCACAACGTGCACCTCCACCAGCTCCACAGCGACCAGCGGCACCATGGGAATAGTGTCAAAATCCCCACGGCCGCCCAGCCCTTCATCCAGTGTGGTGGTGCTGCCCAGTGGCAGCACCGTCTACGTGAAAAGTGAGCGGAACCGCACTTTGCCAGGATACCCCTCCATAGCAGTTTGGTAGCTCCACTTGCAAACTGATTTTTTTTGTCCCTTTCTTCTCCAGGCGTGAGCTGCTCCGACGAAGACGAGAAGCCGCGCAAGCGAAGGCGCACCAACTCGTCAAGTTCGTCGCCGGTGATGCTGAAGGAGGTCTCCAAGATGTCGCCGCCCATCACCAAGAACCTGTTGACGCCGGTGAGCGCATCTCCAAAGATGAGCAACATCATGCAGAGCATCGCCAACTCGCTGCCGCCCCACCTGTCGCCCGTCAAGATTACCTTCACCAAGCCCACCATCCAAACCACCAGCAACACCACGCAGAAGGTAGCGTTGGGTGCCCTGTCCTTTACTCTTCATGATATCGAGCGATGGTCAAACTTTCTCTCCCTTTTGAGCAGGTGATCATTGTGACAACGTCCCCCAGCTCTAACTTTGTGCCCAACATCCTGTCCAAGTCGCACAACAACGCCGGCATGTCCAAGCTGGTCTCCACCGCCATTCTGACCACGCCCACACAGAAACAGACGGTGGTCTTCCCGACCAGCTCCACCCCTGTCGCGGTCACTACGGTGGTCTCCTCTACGCCCTCAGTGGTCATGTCGACCATCGCCTCATGTAAGTCATCTAGTTCGCCTTCTTTCTATAACATTTACGACCACTTGGGGGCGGCATAGCTTGTAATTTATTGTACTTTCTACCAAAGGTGCGGCCTCAGCAGGAGTGAAGGTTGCCTCAGCCAGACTCCCCTCCCCTAAAACGCTGGTGGGCTCTCCAACTCAGATCCTGACCCAGTTCTCCAAGCAGCAATCGCCCAAACAGCTGCAGACCTTGCCCATGGGCGCTTCTAGCGTGAGCCAGGCCCAGAGCAGCGCCACCGCCTCAGCGAAGCCAACCATTCAGATCAAGCAAGAGTCTGGTAGGTCCGACGAGACGCTGTCATTTTAATTGCTCATTCCAGTAGTAACACTTTCTGCGTGCACAGGAGTGAAGATCATCACTCAGCAGGTTCAGCCCAGCAAAATTCTGCCCAAGCCGTCGTCGGTGGCTCTGTCCGGCAGCAGCTCCTCACCCATCATGGTTGTCAGTAGCAATGGTGCCATCATGACCACCAAACTGGTCACTCAGCCCACAGGTTGGTCACTAAGCTAACCCTAAACTTTACAACTGGGAACAAAAGGAGAAACACTTGCGCTGTTTTTCATGCGCAGCTACCCAGACCACCTACACAAGGCCCAATGTGACCCCCAACATCGGTGCCAGAATCTCGACCTCAGCCGGTGGCGCCACCTACGTCAAGACCACAAGCGGGAGCATCATCACGGTGGTCCCCAAGTCTTTAGCCACGCTGGGGGGGAAGATCCTCAGCAGCAACCTCATGTCGGGTAGGCCAGCGACTTCGGAACAGCAAAGTAGGGCTGGGCGATATGGCTGAAAACTATCACAATAGAAGTGTTTTATATCGGTCAATATCCATAATTGTTGATATTTTTTTAACAGTGTCACTCCCACTGATCAGTGATCACTTTTTGCGTTGCTTGGTTACAAGACAGCGAGTGCCTTTGTTCATGCAACCAACCTTGCTTCGCAACCTGTGGTTTCCTCTGACAAAATGAAAATATATTAATATATATACAGTACAGGCCAAAAGTTTGGACACACCTTCTCATTCAATGCGTTTTCTTTATTTTCATGACTATTTACGTTGTAGATTTTCACTGAAGGCATCAAAACTATGAATAAACACATGTGGAGTTATGTACTTAACAAAAAAAGGTGAAATAACTGAAAACATGTTTTAGATTCTAGTTTCTTCAAAATAGCCACCCTTTGCTCGGATTACTTTTTCGCACACTCTTGGCATTCTCTCGATGAGCTTCAAGAGGTAGTCACCTGAAATGGTTTTCACTTCACAGGTGTGCTTGAAGCTCATTGAGAGAATGCCAAAAATGTGCAAAGCAGTAATCAGAGCAAAGGGTGGCTATTTTGAAGAAACTAGAATATAAAACATGTTTTCAGTTATTTCACCTTTTTTGTTAAGTACATAACTCCACATGTGTTCATTCATAGTTTTGATGCATTCAGTTACAATCTACAATGTAAATAGTCATGAAAATAAAGAAAGCGCAATTAAAACGCATTTTTTATTGACAGTTTTATCGCCAAGCCCTATGGACAAGAGCTTTCAGATCTGAGTCTTCAATAAAACAAAGTAGCTTCTTCCTATCTTGTTAAGAATTATGTTTGGCATATGAGAATTAGGGATGTATACAGAGTACCGGTATTTTTAGGTACCGGTTCCTAATTGGGTCAGTCCAAGCGGGCCGGGAAAATTCTGGACTAATGCTACTGCTATCGGTTAATTTTTTTTATCCATCTGATCGTCGGAATTATGACACGCGTGCGCTGTCAAATTCATTCAGGTTCCGCTGCAAAGCATTAAGGCACTCGGCGGAACAGCCAATCGGAGTCAACGTTTAACGCCTAAATTCCGGGTTCGTGGAAGTAAACGGAACCATAGATTTACATGTCTTTTGGAATAGCGGACGGAACCAATGTTTGCTAAAAACAGAATCTAAATGCGAAAAGTCGCGGAAATTGTCGTAATGTGACTGAAATGCTGTCATTGAGAACAAAAGGGCAACACTCACCTCCATGGAGTCGTGCCAGCCAGGGGCCCGCTCGCTATACACGGCAGCCCTGCAGGGTTCACCCTTCTGGGGCCTTTTTCTGTGCCTGCCTCAGGCACACATGACCATCTCAAACTACCAAACTAACTCTAAAATACAGAGCCGAACATTTCCCAAATGACTTCTATGTGTCAGGTAATATGTTTATTTTGCAAATATGACTACTTGTCACTATAAAGCTGTGTGAAAAACACTTGTTACTACTGCAGCCAGTTGTGGACGCAATCAAACATCTTCATTGGTAAGTTGATGATAACGTGACAGCTTCCAATACTGTAGTTGGACCATTGAGGCATTCTTCTTTTACTTGGAAACATGTAAACTCAAATGTATTGGTACATTGTTATTGTGCTTTTTGTTATTTATTCCTACTTTCTATTCACTTAGAATGTTAAAACATTGAACTAATCTCTACTTTGTTTGGTTTTTAGTACAGATGCAGGTTAAAAACAATGTAAAAACTGTGATATTAATGGATACCGGATGATTTATTTATTCATTAATTTTTTGCCATATTGCCCCGCCCTATATGATGTGATAATCAGCTCGGGATAATCACATATAAGGAAGCAACACCACACAAACGTTTGTAACACAATATGTCGTGCTAAAAAGAGCCTCAAGGTCCAGTGTCAAGCGATCCAGTAATCCACAGGCCAATATTAATCCGCCCAAAAAAGGGAAAATTGGAAGTAATATAGGATTATTCAACCGGCGGCCCGCCATAGCTTTTCATTTGGCCCGGTGAACATCGCCCAAATAGGCTTGATAAAACCATTAAAACTAGGGTTGATCATGTATGCAGTACTTCCGCCACCTTGCAGGGGGCAACAGCGAGGCATATGTGTCACAATTATGGGGTGAGTAGAAGAAGATGACTCATACAACTCTGGAAAAAAAAATCTAAATAAATTGCAAAACTCTGACTTTTAACATCGACTGGACAACAAAGTACCGGTATGAATGTTCCACCCCGAGCAAGTGCTCGGGTCATTGTTTTCTGGCATACCTTTTAAAGCGACGGACACATTGATCCAGACAGGCAGCAACAATGGTAGAAATGCCAGAGTGTAAGCTTCATCACGAAACTTTGTCAAACATTTGTAGATATTGTGCATAAAGATATTTAGTTTGTTTTGTATTGACATTGCTGACCTCGTGATGACTTTTGTATTCGGGGTTGTGATGTTTTTGTCTGCCCATCAAACCTAGTTTATTACATGTAGCTCTAAATTTGACCAGAAGAGGGCGACAACGCTACACCTTAGGTTTAACTGCGATAAGTGCAATGTTTGGTGTGGGGATGTTGTGTAATTTCTATATACTGTATGTAACATTTTTAGTTTATTGTGTGAATATGTTGACACTAAACCTATTTTATTTATTTAAAATACACAATGGACTTTGTTTATGTAAAATACATAATGGATGACATTATTTTTGTTTATATTTTCAGTCTTGCAAACCTAAATGAAGGAAGAAGTGTAAAGAAAAAAAACTAAGGAAGGAAAATAATTGAAAATAAGGAACATTAATCCTCAACAAAACCTGGAGCTTCTGTTTGTTAATGCTTTTAAAGGCCTACTGAAACCCACTACTACCGACCACGCAGTCTGATAGTTTATATATCAATGATGAAATCTTAACATTGCAACACATGCCAATACGGCCGGGTTAACTTATAAAGTGCAATTTTAAATTTTCCGCTAAACTTCCGGTTGGAAACGTCTATGTATGATGCGTATGCGCGTGACGTCACGATGGCAACGGAAGTATTCGTACCCAATGTGTCACCATACAAACTGCTCTGTTTTCATCGAACAATTCCACAGTATTCTGGACATCTGTGTTGGTGAATCTTTTGCAATTTGTTTAATGAACAATGGAGATTGCAAAGAAGAAAGTTGTAGGTGGGATCGGTGTATTAGCGGCTGGCTGTAGCAGCACAACAAGGAGTCTTTACTTGGATAGCAGACGCGCTAGCCGATGCTAGCCGCCAACCACATCTGTGATCGGGTGAAGTCCTTCGTCGCGCTGTCGATCGCTGGAACGCAGGTGAGCACGGGTGTTGATGAGCAGATGAGGGCTGGCTGGCGTAGGTGGAGCGCTAATGTTTTTATCATAGCTCTGTGAGGTCCGGTTGCTAAGTTGCTAAGTTAGCTTTATCGTCGTTAGCAACAGCATTGTTAAGCTTTGCCAGGCTTAGAATTATTAACCGTGTAGTTACATGTCCATGGTTTAATAGTATTGTTGATCTTCTGTCTATCCTTCCAGTCAGGGATTTATTTATTTTGTTTCTATCTGCATTTGAGCAGATGCTATCACGTCAGCTCAGTAGCTAAAGAGCTTCGCTGATGTATTGTCGTGGAGATAAAAGTCACTGTTAATGTCCATTTCGCGTTCTCGACTCTCATTTTCAAGAGGATATAGTATCCGAGGTGGTTTAAAATACAAATCTGTGATCCACAATAGAAAAAGGAGAGTGTGTGGAATCCAATGAGACCTTGTACCTAAGTTACGGTCAGAGCAAAAAAAGATACACCCTGCACTGCCTCTCTAGTTCTTCACTCTAACGTTCCTCATCCACAAATCTTTCATCCTCGCTCAAATTAATGGGGTAATCGTCGCTTTCTCGGTCCGAATCTCTCTCGCGCCATTGTATACAATGGGGAATTGTGAGGAATTCTTCCTCCTGTGACGTCACGCTACTTCCGGTATAGGCAAGGCTTTTTTTTACCAGCGACCAAAAGTTGCGAACTTTATCGTCGTTGTTCTGTACTAAATCCTTTCAGCAAAAATATGGCAATATCACGAAATGATCAAGTATGACACATAGAATGGATCTGCTATCCCCGTTTAAATAAAAAAAATTCATTTCAGTAGGCCTTTAACTAGCTGCACACGCTGAAAACGAGTAGTGAGGGCAGAACAATTTAATTTATTGACAATTTGTTTACTTTGCAGTTATGTAAACACAGTCTCAAAAAAATATAACCTGCTGAGGCAATTTCTGAAAAAACATTCACATTTTGATATCCGGCTCTTGAAACTGCGGCCCTCTTCATCGTTTAGTTAAATAGCCCTGAAGTAATGTAATAATTCATAAAGTTGTTCAAAGCAAGACAGCATCCGCTGACAGGTTTCTAGTCGCCGTCTAACGTCACTCCATTGCATCGCGTTTGCGTGGCATCAAAACACACCTTGCTAAACTGCACACCCACCTAATATGCTAATTGGTTGTATTGATTTATATGATATGATATAAAGTTCAATGTAAAAGGTCTATGCTCTGCCTATATAAATATTATTTCCAGCTGAGTGTAATTGTAATGGATCTGTGTGGTCTTTACAAGATGATGACAGAACTGCTTTGTACTGCAAACATAGTTGACTTGTTTAAGAATTAAAAAGCAGGTCTTGATAAGACTTCCCTGCTGTGAGATGTTACATGATGTTAATCTGTTGTGCCAAACAAATGCATTTTTAGAATCTTTTTAAAACAGCCAGCCTCTCCATTCACTTTTTGTCAGATGGGCGGGGATATTACGCAGCTGTATTGTGATATCATTACAAAGATGTACAATTTCTTTGAGTTTCTCCTGCACAAATGCAATCTCTTGCCAGTAAACTAGTTGGGCCTGAACAAATTGATGCCACGTAAGCATGCATTGCTTCAGCATGAAGCAGCATCATCACATTCCACATTCTTTCACGCCGAGATCCCACAGACCTGCTGCATCAGAGTAGTTCCCTCATTCATTCAGATGTTTGATGATGTTTTCCTCCTGACCAGGCACCACAACAAAGATCACCACCATCCCCATGACGTCCAAACCGAACGTCATTGTGGTTCAGAAAACCACAGGCAAGGGAGCGACCATCCAGGGGCTGCCCGGCAAGAACGTGGTCACCACGCTGTTGAACGCTGCGGTTAGTCTCATTAGTGTCGATTAGGAATGGGCGACACGGCCTGAAATCTATATCGCGATATATATTGGAGCCTTTTGCAATAACGATTTACACATTTTTTTAGTATGAAAGATAAATGAACCATTTTAAAAGGGGTTACAAAGCCTCCTAATTTAGCTGCTGATGTATGCAGTAACATTGTGTCATTTACAGTTGTATTATTTTGTCAAAACTAATATTAATTTACATGCTAATATATAGTTAATTTCTGTTGTAACATGTTCTTTCTACATTTCTGTTAAAATGTAAAAAGCACTTATTTTTCTGGTGTTTACTACACATTTGTAACAAAGTAGTTACAGGGGCAGAATTGGCCATACCAATATTCATATTTAATATATTCAGGATCATTTAATGATTACATTTTTGATCACAACTGTATTCTGACAATATCAATGAGTATTTGAATTACTTCCTTGTTCCCTTTTATGACATACACAACGTATAATGAAGTCAATAGTACAAAAGAACCTGAAACGATTGTGTGACAATAACAAAATATTGATCCAAGTACAGTGGAACCTCGATTTACAAAACGCAATTGGTTCTTGAACAGGGTTTGTAAATTGTAAAGTTCGTATAGTAAAGCAAATGTCTCCATAAGAAACATTGTTAATATGAATAATAGGTTCCAGCCTCGACTAAAGTCCATATTTTAGTGAAATGAATGGAACGTTTGTACACGTAGACACGGTTTTGCACACATAAGCATATTTGGCTCTGTCTTATAACTCGTAAATCGAAACGTTCGCAAAAAAATAAATACATATGGGTTGGTAAATCGACGTTTCACTGTATTGACAATATACTGAAACTATTTGGTATCGTTACTGTTGATATTTGTATCGATCCGCCCACCCTTATTTGCGTTCAAGAGCTCTAGCTTAGCAGTAAGCTATGCTTTTTTGTATCCTCCTACAGAGTGCAGTGTAGCATGTTTAGCTATTCCTTGTCCTCTAGTACTCCAGTGATAATGCTACTTGTAAGAAACAGTTTGCTGGAGGCTAGGATTAGTGATTCAGAAGCTATACCGTGGAGGGACATCAGTCGCTAGTAAGGACGCTACGTTGCGTTGATGCCTTCCGTTCGCTTGTCGCTGTCAAATTTGCAAGACGCAGCTAGAATGTGTCGGCATCATCATGCCTTATCGCGATATAACGATAGTATTTAAAAATCTATTGTCGTCCAGCATTTTAACACCGAACACGCACGCAAGCGTCTCTCTCTCTTCAGCCCCTCAACCTGCACCTCTCGACGCCGCCCACCACACCCGCTCATCTCGCAAACACGCATTGCATGATATGCTCAAAAATCATGGAGCCGCAACAATGCATTAAGACTGACTGTTGCAATCCATCGGACATTTTCTAGCATCCAACATCAAACAACTCGTCCCTCAACCACGAGTCCACGACCATCATCGCTCGCCTGCGACGAGAACGAACAAGCCAAATACTAGAGTCCATGAACATTGCTCAGAAGTACGGATTTTGTGTTGATTTATTGTGAAAACAAAACTAAACATTTACTTATGCAAAGGCAGTAATATATGATAAAACAAGGCGGCAGCTTAAGGACTTCCACGTTTATCCCCTCTTTATCACACAGGAAAAATCCGCCAGGTGAACAGTTGATTTTACCACTTCCCAGTGTTGGGTTAATTACTGAAAACCAGTAACTAGTTACAGTTACTAGTTACTTTATCCCAAAAGTAACTCAGTTACTAACACCAAAAAGTAATGCGTTACTGTGAAAAGTAACTATTTAGTTACTTCTTTTTTTTAAAGCTCCCATTAATGCCCTTTTAGCCTTCATTTCAGTACTGTTATTGCACTGGAGAATAATACAATGTGTTGATCAACTTGACATGCATTTGCATCACTGAACTCTGCTAAGCAATGTGCTCTACATATAACACACAAAGACAAAGATATGTTTCAAAGGGCCAACTTATTTCAGGCCAGAACAAATTGACAAAACTATTTTAAATAGCTGCAACATAACATGCATAAGTAATAAACAGCATAATAACAACATAGCTGTAAACCAAATAAGTACTTTAACTTTATTTTTACATACCAAAGCCTAACCAGGCGTTTTTTCTCTCAAGGAATTCTGAAATAAAATCATGTCTGAAGCCCAGAACACTCTACACATTTCCCCAGTTTTAGTTTAGAGATAAGGAAATATTGGCCCGGCCCACTACGATCCCTCTTTATGTTTGTGAACTTTATATTCTATACATTTAGAGTGATGTGATAATCAAACACTCTAGAAGTCTAGAAAGAAAGAGTATATAAGAGAATTGACAGAGTGTGTGTACTATAATTCATAATAACATTGTTTTTGATTCAATATTATGTTTTGAGCAATGACAGTTTGAAAGGGAAAAAAAAACAGCTTTGTTTTATTAGTCAACATTGCAACTTTTTCTAAATTACATTTCACCTTTAAGCTTTTTTATTTCACTTTTGTTATGTTTTTGTTTATTTTAATAGTATTTTTAGAATGTGCCGTGGGCCTTTAAAACATTAGCTATAGATAATAAAAAATTAAATCTGATAAATCTATCGATAAAAAGCTGAGCCTGGCGACGCATGCGCGTTAACAACTCTCTCGCTCTCTCTGTCTCCGCCCCTCCCTCACGAATGCTGCTGCGCGCCCCCCCTGCCCCTCCCTCCCCTTCCCACACCCAGACACACACACAGCGCGCCTCCTCCGTGTGACACAAGAGATTCAGAAGAACGACACCGCAGCGCTGCCACAAAACACACTCAGATCTTGTTTCTAGCCGATACTACACAAAAAGTAACGTAAAATAACGCAGTAACGCATCATGTAGTAACGGTAACTGAGTTACTGAATATAAAAAATAACGCGTTAGATTACTAGTTACCGCCGAAACTAACGCCGTTACAGTAACGCGTTACAAAGTAACGCGTTAGTCCCAGCACTGCCACTTCCTGCACTGACGTAAGAAAACCATGTGACACGCGACCCATATGTGACCACAGGTTGAATAAATATACTACAGTAATAAAAGTATAGTGTCCATAAACAATTAGCTTCTACGGCAGGCGTACCCAAATTGTGAAACAGGGGCCACCTGTGGCCCGTGACTCGTTTGTCATTAGCTCTAGGTACCTTTTACAAAAAACAACACCACCTGCAAAAATTGGGAAAACAGCAAGAAACAATGAGGAAAAAGACAAAAATGTTGAAATCAGCCAATAATGACACAAAGCTTTGTCTTTAAAAAAAACAAATATTATAATATATATATATATATATATATATATATATATATATATATATATATATATATATATATATATATATATATATATATATATATATATATATATATATATATATACATACATATACAGTGTTGGGTTAGTTACTGAAAACCAGTAATGAGTTATAGTTACTAGTTACTTCATTTCAAAAGTAACTCAGTTACTAACTCAGTTACTTACACCAAAAAGTAATGCGTTACTTTGAAAAGTAACTATTTAGTTACTTCTTTTTTTCTTTTCTTTTTTAAAAGCTCCCATTAATGCCCTTTAGCCTTCATTTCAGTACTGTTATTGCACTGGAGAATAATACAATGTGTTGATCAACTTGACATGCATTTGCATCACTGAACTCTGCTAAGCAATGTGGTCTACATACAACACACAAAGACAAAGATATGTTTCAAAGGCCAATTTGTTTCTGGCCAGAACAAATTGACAAAACTATTTTAAATAGCTGCAACATAATGGCACTTTAACTTGAACTTGAAGTAGATAGGATCTTTGATCCAAGACACAACTTACATTTAACTAAAATGTTATTTTCTTTGTGCTCGACAAAAGAAAAGTATTGACAATTTCTTCTTGTTAAAAAAATCGACTCTTGGCTTCGCCTTGATGTCTTGTTAGTTGTTATGATAGTAGCGTTTATGTGTGTGCGTGTGTGTGTGTGTGGCCCTTTAAGATATGACAGCATGTGGGTGAGGGATGTCAGTGAGTGAGTGGGCGAGAGAAGTGAGCGACCGGCAACAGTGAGTGCTTGCAGGTGCTCTCTCTAGCTTGCTGGATGGCTGCGTCCAATAAAGTCACAAAGTTGCAACAAACCGTCGGCCTCGTCATTCACCCTCAGCTGTAAAGACCACTTCCGGGTAAAGTGAAGGTTGTTAGCCCCGAAGGAACGTCTCCCCTGCGCTCCTCAACTACGGTATGGGAGTCCCCCCCCACCCCCACCCACACAAAGCACGTACGCCTCTTATTTTCCACCGCAGCGCTGCCACAAAACACACTCAGATCTTCAGTTTCTAGCCGATACTACATAAAAAATAACGCAGTAACGCATCATGTAGTAACGGTAACTGAGTTACTGAATATAGAAAATAACGCGTTAGATTACTAGTTACCGCCGAAACTAACGGCGTTACAGTAACGCGTTAGTCCCAACACTGTATATATGTGTATATATATATATATATATATATATATATATAATATACATAAATACACACATACATAACACAATTTATACACACATATATATATTTGTGTGTATTTATATGTATTTACATACAAAGCTTTGTCTTAATAAAATAAATATATAAAAATGTGTAAATCGTTATTGCAAAAGGCTCCAATATAAACGCAATATATATTTATTTTTTATTCATTTATTTATATATATATATATATATATATATATATATATATATATATATATATATATATATATATATATATATATATATATATATATATATATATACCGGTGTGTATATATATATATATATATATATATATATATATATATATATATATATATATATATATATATATATATATATATATATATATATAATACACAAACATAAAACATAGTTGACGCAGGGGTAGATCTTGCTTTGTTTTTTGGCTGACACCAGGGATCTTGGGCTCGAAAAGGTTGGTGACCACTGTCTTACACAATGCTTAAGTCTCTCACCGAATGTGTTGGCAGGGCGAGAAGAGCCTGCAGGCTGTTCAGGGGAGCAAACCGGCCATCATCACCACTTCCAGGCCCATCACCAAGATGATCGTCACTCAGCCCAAAAGCATGAGCGCAGGCTCGTCCACCGCCACAAAGATCATCCCCACCAAGATCGTCTATGGCCAGCAAGGCAAGACCCAGGTAAGAGACTATGATTTGAAATTAAGCACAAAATAAGAATAATAGTCAGGTTGATTTTATATTATGTGACTCGTGTTGCTATCAGGTGCTCATCAAGCCCAAGCCAGTCTTCCAGGCTGCTGTGGTGAGCGAACAGACACGGCAGCTCGTCACAGAGACACTGCAGCAGGTGACGCGCGCGGTTGACGTGAGTCAGGTTTTGAGTCAGGACACGTCCGTCAAAGACGACAGCGGCGGCTTCACGGAAAGCAGCAGCGGCAGCTCGGTCGGCGAGACGTCCCACAGCGGCGGTAAGAGGACATTTCTGGAGGTCTGTTGTGTGTGGGAAGGGAAAACTTGATTTTCGTTCTGTCTTCTCCTTTTCATTGTTCCAAAAGATTCGCAGCCTGTGCTCCACTTGGTGTCCTCCAGAGAGCACAATTGGACTGAACAGGAAGTGGCGGTGGAGTCCACCCCGACTATCATCTACCAGGAGTTGTCTGCCGGCGAATCCCAGTCCGCCACGTCCACCATTAAAGCGCTATTGGAGCTGCAGCAGACCTCAGGTGGGGCTTGGTCATACAACAGTTCACTTCAGTCATCAGTGAAGGATGTCCTGTGGGGTACCTGGTGGTTGTGTACAGCCAATCATTCTAAGTGGAACATTGTTGCTGACGTATCCACAGTGAAGGAGAAGGGCCAAGAGTCCAAACCCCGGCAGCACACCATCGACTTGAGCCAGATGGCCGTGCCCATCCAGCTGGCCCAGGAGAAGAAGGCTATTCCGGAATCCTCCAAGCCGACCAGCTCGGAGGCCGAAGCCAGCGCTGATGTCGCCGCAGCAGGTGCCCGCCTCGTGTCTCGGCATCGTTCTCGCATATATTGACGGGTTGGACGATTGACGATTGATTGCTCGACCAGGTAAAGTCTGCCGGGTGGGCGTGACCTCGGAGGACAAAGTGGTCATGTCTTCAGCCCAGCAGCAGCAACAGCCGCCGCCGCTGCCGCCACCGCAGCAGGGAAAGCCTTACAAAAGCCAGATCACCTTGGTAACCAAACCAGCTGCCGCCCCTCTTGCAGCTACAGTTACGCACATTAGCCTCAGGGTGAGGAGAAGCAGTGACATTCTCTCTAAAGTACACGTTGTCATGTTCAATCAGTGCCATTGTCTTTTTTTCTTCTTTTATTTTAGCCATCTGATGGTAAAACAGACTCTGTGTTGGAGGTGAGTGAGCTGGAAGGTGACACTTTGGACCCTCAGACGGGCTTGTTTTACCGCTCCAGCAGCCAGCCAGCCATGGACGCTACAAAGCACCCCGCTGCCGCTGCTCAGTCATCAGTCGCGAGCAGGCTGGACCCCGAGCAGCCGTCAGCCCCGCCACAACTGCAGAGCAAACCTCAGCTCAGCCAGCCTTCCTCGTCCTCCCCCGCAGCCTTTCTCGCCACGCCCAATTTAACGAAGAAACTCCCCAAACTCAGAGAGCAGAGTCAGCCCAAACCTCAGGGGTCCATCACGCCGCCGGTGACGCCGCAGCTGCCCAAGCTCCAGCAAGCGCCCACGTCCCACCACAGGCCTCTGCACACGTCCATGTCCCACCCGCCTCCGCTGCAGGCGCACCACCCTGTCAGTGCAGATAAGACCGCCTCCAGCCAGGTGAGACGGAACTCAATTTTGACATACCTGTGCGCTATTCCAACGTTTTAAGGTGGGGAAAATTCACCTAATTCAAAACTCACTGTCTTTCACCACAGCAGCCAATCATCACCCAGAGCGCCACCGTCACTAAGATCACCTTCGGCAGCTCCCATCACACATCACCCGTCTTCAGCGGCGAGGCAGCCGCCAAGCTCATCCCGGAGTCCAGCTCGGGGCCGTCGTTGGACAAGCCCTCTGTGTCGGACATCCTGAAGATCTCCATGATGGAGGCCGAGATCGACCCCAGCATCGAGCCCATGGTGGTGGACTCCTCCAGCGACTGCGCCCCCCTGGGGAAAACACTGGAGGTCCAGGCCGTCTCCGGTACGCTGGATTCGGGTCAGTTCATAACCAGCTCGGCGGCGGCGACGACGACCGCGGCGCATCATCACGCCCACTCCAAGGCGCAGCAGTTCAGCCGCGTGCAGCCCAGTAAAAGCGACATGGAGGTTATTGAGGTACGGCTTTTACCAAACTCGAATGTGGAAAAATTCAAAAAATGTTTTTTTGTTTGTTTTGTTTTTTAGCTTTACCTTTTTCTATAAAAGAAAACAAACATTTTCAAAACATGCAGCGGAAAAAGGAAAACGGCACAAAAGCACAGTGCGCTAAAAAATCAATTCACATCTGAATTGTGATTCTTATTCATCCCGATTCTAAATCAATTAATAATTTTCAAAAATCGATTTAAAATAAAGAATTGTTTTACAAGACTATTTTTTTTCTTTTAAGTTTTAAGCCCTCTCCTTGCAAACGGAAGGAGCTTTTCTAACCTTTAAACCTGTTTTGAAAAAGTTTCACTATATTTATTATACCAAGTAATTGATTGCGAGAATTTAATTGAGAATCGGTTCTGTATCTAATTGTTACCCCAAGAATTGGAACCCGATCAAATAGTTAGTTGCCCATATATGAACACCCTTAATGGATATACCCCAAAATGTCTAGACTTTTGATTTGCAAATGACAAAAAAAGTGTTTTAAGAGTAATTAGTTTTTTGACAGAATTTGGAGACACATGCTTTTTTTGTATTCAAATCCAGAAAATGTCACCAACAACAAAAAACACTTCTTTTTTTTTTCTTTCAATTAAATAGATATGAAAATGTATTTGTTTTTTTCTCCTTGTTATCCAAAATGCTAAAATTATGTTTTTGTAAACAATTGAACTTTTGGACATACATATTTTTTAAACAATTTATATTATAAACAACCAAAATTGCTAGGGTTTTTTTTTTTTAGATAAAAAGCTAAAAGAAAATCTCTTAAATGTATTTACAGAAAATGAAAAAATTTTAGGACCTTTCTGTCAAGAGTTTGATAAAACTGTAATGCACCAACTTCCCCACTAGGAAGCGCAGCTGCACTATCATCGAGCGTTTTTCATTGGAACGCATGGTTAAGTCAAAACTGCGCCTGTATGTATTTTTACAGAATGCAAGGAGGCTTAATTTTCAGTTTTGATTCAGAGTATAAAAAGTGGACCTTAAATGGAACTACTACTTTGTGTTCTAAAAGTGTGTGCATGATGTTTACTTTGCGTGCAGGTGATCCCTCAGTACTCCATCCTGCCGGACTCGAGCCAGTCCAACGTGGTGGTGGAGCCCAGCGGCTTCCTGGAGATTACCAACTACACCAGCCAGCAGCTGGAGGAGGACAGCCCCATGGAACAGGAAGTGGACAGCAGCAACGACGAGGCGGTCGCCGCCAGCCCCCCCGACCAGCCCTAGTCTCGTAGACACTCGAAAGACATTCTGTTGACGTGTAAGATATTAGACAATGACTCCAAGCGGAGCCTCGTGCCACATTCAACAACATCCTATTTGAGAGGACTGCACTTTCTGTGGCCATTTCACCTTCAAAGTTCCTCACTAAAGACTTGAACTTTTTTACCAAGTGACTTGTTGAACTTTTTAGACGGCGCCGCAGCTTTATAATTATCCTATGAATCCACTTTTCATAGAACCTGCAGGACATTGCGTTTCTACGGGGAGCATTTAGCTTAACATAGTCCCGGAAGACACATACGGTTCATCTTAACGTGCATTCTAAATTATGTGATGTTTCACAGGAAGGACTCAATGTATGTTTTGTTTTTTGTAATATATATATCATGGAGATCATCTTAAAAATACTGCATAGTGTTTGAACTATGCCTTTCCTTTTATACCTTTTCAAAGTACACAACTTGAGAGGATTCATTTAATCTCCAAAATAAATCATCCTGAGTAGAAAACGTTCACGTCCCTAATTTTTTGTTGTTTTCCTGATTAAAAAGGAGGGAAAACGTACTGTATATGGTTTTTTTTCTTCTTTTTTTTTTTTACGTGAAGAAAGAATTTGAATTTTCAGTCGAAAAAAAGAGAAATTTGGTTAAAAAAAATTCCACCCACTTAATTTCTGAAATCTATTTATTTTTGTTTGCATAGAAACAATTTTTGGTTAGTTTTATTTTACAAAAAAAAACAATTTTTTTTTTTTACATAAAACCACATAATTTTACTTTTTTCATGACAAAATAAAACTTTGAATATGTTTCCAGAAAACAAACCCACTTTTTTACATTTTAATAAAATACAATCGCAATAATTTTTTCCCTTTTAAATGTATTTTCTGTAAAAAAAAAAAAAAATCACATGGTTTTCCCCATAAAAAAAACCATAATTTATTTAAGATATACAATTTGCAACATATGTACCAGTATACAGTGACTCCAAAAAGTATTGACAGCGCTTCACTTTTTCACATTTTATCTTGTTACAAAATGGAATAAATTCTTTTTTGTCCTCAAAACTCTACACACAATACCCCATTATGACAATGTGAAAATGTTTTTTAATTTTTTTGCAAATTTATTGAAAATAAATACATTACATGTACATAAGTATTCATAGGCTTTGCTCAATACTTTGTTGATGCACCTTTGGCAGCAATTACAGCCTCAAGTCTTTTTGAATACAATGTCATAAACTTGGCAGTTGGCACACCTATCTTTGGAGAGTTTCGCTCATCCCAGGGATTCCCCAAGGTACCTGTGGCGGTGGGGGCGTAGTCACCATGACATCATCGCATAAATTGCGATATGATTTTATTTGTAAAAAGGCTAAAACAAAAGTATACATACATTTAATAACAAATCTGTTATTGTCAATTAGTTTTAACATATATCGTTCTGCTATATTTTTAATTGTTGCTGCTTATTGTACAAAACCCAAAACCAGTGAAGTTGGCACGCTGTGTAATTCGTAAATAAAAACAGAATACAATGATTTGCAAATCCTTTTTAACTTATATTCAATTGAATAGACTGCAAAGACAAGATATTTAATGTTCGAACTGAGAAACTTAATTCTTTTTGGCAAATAATCATTAACTTAGAATTTAATGGAAGCAACACAAAGTTGGCACAAGGGCATTTTTACCACTGTGTTACATGGCCTTTCCTTTTAACAACACTCAGTAACCGTTTGGGAACTGAGGAGACCAATTTTTTAAGCTTTTCAGGCGGAATTCTTTCCCATTCTTGCTTGATGTACAGCTTAAGTTGTTCAACAGTCCGGGGTCTCCGTTGTGGTATTTTAGGCTTCATATTGCGCCACACATTTTCAATGGGAGACAGGTCTGGACTACAGGCAGGCCAGTCTAGTACCCACACTCTTTTACTATGAAGCCACGCAGTTGTACCACGTGGCTTGGCATTGTCTTGCTGAAATAAGCAGGGGCGTCCATGATAACGTTGCTTGGATGGCAACATAGGTTGCTCCAAAATCTGTATGTATCTTTCAGCATCAATGGTGCCTTCACAGATGTGGAAGTTACCCATGCTTTGGGCACTAATACACCCCCATACCATCAGATGCTGGCTTTTCAACTTTGCGCAAAAAACAATCCGGATGGTTCTTTTCCTCTTTGGTCCGGAGGACACGACGTCCACAGTTTCCAAAAACAATTTGAAATGTGGGCTCGTCAGACCACAGAACACTTTTCCACTTTGCATCAGTCCATCTTAGATGAGCTTGGGCCCAGCGAAGCCGGCGGCGATTCTGGGTGTTGTTGATAAATGGCTTTCGCTTTGCATAGTAAAGTTTTAACTTGCACTTACAGATGTAGCGACGAACTGTAGTTACTGACAGTGCTTTTCTGAAGTGTTCCTGAGCCCATGTGGTGATATCCTTTACACACTGATGTTGTTTTTGATGCCTGAGGGATCCAAGGTCCGTAATATCATCGCTTACGTGCAGTGATTTCTCCAGATTCTCTGAACCTTTTGATGATTATACAGAACTTAGATGGTGAAATCCCTAAATTCCTTGCAATAGCTGGTTGAGAAATGTTGTTTAACTGTTCGACAATGTGCTCACGCATTTGTTCACAAAGTGGTGACCCTCGCCTCATCTTTGTTTGTGAAGGACTGAGCATTTCATGGAAGCTGCTTTTATACCCAATCATGGCACCCACCTGTTCCCAATTAGCCTGTTCACCTGTGGGATGTTCCAAATAAGTGTTTGATGAGCATTCCTCAACTTTTTCAGTCTTTTTTGCCACTTGTGCCAGCTTTTTTCCAAATGAGCTAATATTTGCAAAAAATTAAGTTTTCCAGTTCGAACGTTAAGTATCTTGTCTTTGCAGTCTATTCAATTGAATATAGGTTGAAAAGGATTTGCAAATCATTGTATTTTATTTACCATTTACACAACGTGCCAACTTCACTGGTTTTGGGGTTTGTATTTGCACATTCTGTAGATTGTTGTCTGCGGGTATATCTGGGATATATTAAAGTTGCGTCCCTCATCGCGTGCATGTTGATTACATCCGGTTTCGGCAGCGCTGTTTTCAGTGATCAAAGTCTTTTTTTCGATGACTGAGTTTTCGGTGCATCACCAGTCCTCAAAACAAACACATAATAGTTCATATATATATCAATTCATACTGTAATGATCTGCTGGATGGTAATGTTTTATGTTTGTGTGGTTTTTATCTGATGTTTATTTTTCCCATGATCTCAAACACTCCATCCGTGCCTGGAAGTGCATTGGCGCAGAATGAGGAAAAGGTTGTGTGTCTGGGGAAGCATAGAGACGAAAGTGTTTTGTGCGGGAGGTAAAACCTGTTGGAATTGTGCTGTTTTATAGCATAAGATTGGCAATAAAAGTTACAAAATAGCATCAGACTTTGTGTGACTTCTTCTGTAGGCTACATTATATTGCTTGAATTTGATTTCACATAAAAAAAATACTTATTTTCAAGGTGTGGCAGCAATGATACTGCAGTGGGGTGTGCCACATTCAGTTACATTCCTTTTTTTAGCAACTCTCGAAGCTCCATCAGATTGGATGGGAAGCTTTGGTTTTCATCAAGAATGTCTCTGTACTAGATTGAGGTGGGAATCTTTGGCCACGTCACGATTTGATTACGATTCAGGAGCTACGATTCGATTAAAAAATCGATCATTGATGCATCTTTATTTTATTTACTGTATATTGATGCAGTTTTACATCTGTTTTTGTTTCGCTAAGTAAGGGTTTATCATTTGCAACTTTTAAAAACAGTGCATTTGTAATGAAATACAGTTAAATTAATTCCTATTACATTCATAGAAATGTGTGCAAAACTGGAACATAAGTGCCCTATAATAAAGAAGCTAGTCGGATCTCTCGGTGAGGTGGCTTGCTGCAGTCAGACACATTTTAGAACAGTCTGTTGGTTACTTTACTTAGGTTAAAATCTCTTTTCCAAGAGTGACCTTGCCAAGAGGGTAACAAAACAAAGTTAAAGAAATACATGATGACAACAACAAAAACAGCACACCTCAATTAAAAACGAGTACAATGCCCAATAGAAACACTTTCTCGATGCTTTAAAATGGCCTGAAATTCCCCCAAAGAAATCAGGCAACCTCAGATCCTTTTGCAAGTCATTCCAAGACCAAGAAGCAGCATATCTGAAAGCTTTTTTTCAAGATTTAAAACAATGAGAAGGAAAAGGGGAAACTACTAAAGTGATAATAAAATAAGTGTGCACCAATACAAATGAATTGAATAAACCAACATCATAACCGTGTCCATTACATTTTACTTAAAATGTTGGGTTGATCAAGGGGGTGCACCTATACAGCAGGAGCAGCTTCCAGGTCAAACGAGTTAAAAACTGTTTTTGCGCCATTCAAGTTTAAGGTCAAGGTCAAGGTTTCTTTAATGGTACCCGGCGGTAAAACAGTTGTAATTCAGCGTCAAGACCGAATGAAGCAAGCAAACACTAATCATCCATCCATCCATCCATCCATTTTCTACCGCCCGAATGCAGATGAGAACACTAATCATATAAAACATAAAAACATTTTAAAAATACACAAACGATCACCAGTATACAGTCACACTGTACAACAGGGGTGTCAAACGTACGGCCCGCGAACAGGTTTTATCCGGCCCACGGGATGAGTTTGGGAAGTATAAAAATGAGCGGAAATTTTTGAATGAAAGAAACTGCTATTCTAAATATGTCCACTAGATGTCGCAATAGCAATTCTCTGTATCTTTGTAGATGATGTTACATATGTAAAAAAAAATAAACCACATGATGTTAGTGCACCAGTCGAGGAAAATGATCAAACTACATGAATAACATCCTGTAATTTGATTTTGATATTATTTTTTTGTCTTGATAGATTGAAAATTAACACCAATGAGTTGACTGATGAACACTCTCAGGTAATTTATTCAGAAAGAATAAATAACGACAAATAAAGATAGAATATTATCAACCGCAACATGTAAGTGTAAAAAAAAACCAACAACATTATGATTTGAACATTTTCAGAATGTGCTTCTTGTATTTTCAAACAAAGAAAACAAACTGAAGTTGTCTTTATTTTTAAGTTATCATGTCGTGATTTTACCAGCCCGGCCCACTTGGGAGTAGATTTTTCTCCATGTAGCCCCCTCCATCTAAAATGAGTTTGACACCCCTGCTGTAGAACAATAAAATATAATACCTAATAAACCAATACAATCATTGTGATTAAAGTGATATGGCATAATACATAAATAAAACAAACAAAATCACCATGTTTTTTAATTGATTGATTGAAACTTTTAGTAGTAGATTGCACAGTACAGTACATATTCCGTACAATTGACCACTAAATGGTAAGACCAGAATGAGTTTTTCAACTTGTTTAAGTCGGGGTCCACGTTAATGTTATTCATGTGATAGCCTTATTTTAAGCATGTGATGGCAGCAGGTTTAAATAAGGCTATTCGTTGTCTGTGGCTTTATATCAATATTTGCCTGTACTTATTTGACTGTTTTTTGGGGGAATTTGGGGTAAAGGGGGGAAAAAAGAACATTTGATTGGTATTGTGTTGTTAACTGTCTGTCAAAAATGTCAATAAACAAATGTTTCAAAAAAACAGTTTAGGCTATTAGTATATTGTGTCTGTCCTGTTTTTTTTACTGTATCACTTTGCTGCTCTTACTGGTATTTATTTTTAACATGATATTTACAATTTATATTGTATTTTAACTGCACCTAACAGAGTAATATTTTCATCATGCTCTCATGTTTGATGAGAATAAAGCGTTCTATTAGTCTCAGAGAACCAACACGTTCCTGAAATGAGTGACTTATTTTGGCAAACTTTGCATCAGATCCCCTAAGGCAGTGTCTTATCTCTTCCAACTTCACGAAACACTGAGCATCTCGCATTCAAGTTGAGTTCAGAGTGGGGGCAAGGATTCTTCAGGACGGCCCTCCTGGCGAGCAAGCTAAGAAAAGTCACAAGTTCGGCCATTTTGCCCATTTGTAACCACAAAGGCATAAAGCGACATATCTACCTGTGTGAAGGTGTAAAAGGAAGCAAACAGCTACAACATCCCATCATTTGGAAAGCAAAATAAAAAGCATAGGTAATCATTTGGGGCTTGCTCAATACAGATATTGGGCGGTGTCCTAACAAGTTTTGTACAAATCACTTATTTCCCCCAATATTTTTAGCCCAATTCTGAATTGGAGGATTACGGTGGTACTGATCAGACTTTACAGCTTCCCCTTAAGGTGGGAAGGGGCTTGCTGCCAAAATGTATGTTGCCACACACGTCCTCTCGCTTTTATCCTGCACATCTTTGAAAGTGATCCGCATCCGGCTTGAAGATTGCGATTGGTTGGCGTCCAGCTGGAAACATGTGGCTCTGTTTAACTTGGTGCTGACTTAGCGATCCCCCCCACCCAGCCCAGCTCGCTCAGATGGACGATGCCCATTCCCTCCGCTGACTCAGTAACACCCCTACTCGCTATTACTCAACTACACGCTTTTTGTATTAATTCATACCTCATTATTATTCACCCTTTTAACAGTAATCCAATTCAATCAATGAAGATGTTTGTGGCAGGAGCCGTCAATGTTATTGATTAAATAGCGAAAAAAAACGAATTAATTGTATTGTAGACATTTTACCCACTACATTTGCTTACATGTTTAAAATATACAGTACAGGCCAAAAGTTTGGACACACGTTTTCTTTATTTTCATGACTATTTACATTGTAGATTGTCACTGAAGGCATCAAAACGATGACTGAACACATGTGGAGTTATGTACTTAACAAAAAAAGGTGAAATAACTGAAAACACGTTTTATATTCTAGTTTCTTCAAAATAGCCACCCTTTGCTCTGATTACTTTTTTGCACACTCTTGGCATTCTCTCGATGAGCTTCAAGGGGTAGTCACCTGAAATGGTTTTGACTTCACAGGTGTGCTTGAAGCTCATCGAGAGAATGCCAAGAGTGTGCAAAGCAGTAATCAGAGCAAAGGGTGGCTATTTTGAAGAAACTAGAATAGAAAACATGTTTTCAGTTATTTCACCTTTTTTTGCTGCTGCATCGCCTCTGAGCTGGTGAAAGTTAACTCCAGGTTATACTGTAAATCGTGCCTCTCACCTGTATAGTAAGAGGTCGTAGTCATAAACCGAGAAGTCGGTAAATTTTGACATCCCATTTAGACCCAATGATTGCAAGAAAGACACTAAAAAAACAATTGTTTGCGGCCCATTTTTTTTTTTCATCTCAAGGTGGATTAGGATTAATTTTTCATCTCAACGGGAATATACCAGTGAGAGCAGATATTGTACAGTAAGAGATTGTTTTTATATGTTTGTAGTTGGCATTTCTTGTTTTGCACTTAGTTAATTAGTGCTATATGATACTACAGCTGAATCTGTTGAGCACACAGATTTTAAAACTTATAGATCATCCTCCTTATATTCAGGCTCAAAATTACAAGGTCATTGGCTCTCATGCAGTCTGCATGGTTAGTGTTGTTGTTGTTGAAGGGGAAAAGCAAACTTTGGGATGAGTCTGTAAAAATAATATTGTCGCCATATGGCTAAAATGAACAAAATGAGTATACTAAAATAAAAATTACATATATATATATATATATATATATATATATATATATATATATATATATATATATATATATATATATATATATATATACATGTATTTATATTTATACAAATGTATATATATAATGAATATTACATGTTATTATGAATGTGCATGTTACTACATTGCATAAAGACTTACATCATGTATATCAAATGTTGATGGAGGTTTTTGAAACCATATAGGCGGAATAGTGCTACTCCCATTGGCTCAATTGTTAGCTGACTTTTGCTAGTGTTTATCTACGAGTTAGAATGCATTAAATAATGTATGTGTGTTTGTCTCGCATAAGGATTGTGAATGATAGTCAAACCCCCCCCCCCCCCCAAAAAAAATAAAAAAGTGAAGTTCCCCTTTAAGAAACACATTGCGGCTTTTCAGTCTCAACTTCTTTGGAATTGAATTAACAATAATAATATTAATAGGACCAATAAGCTATATAAGTAATTTGGAAAATATACTAATAAATATATAACAATCAAATGTATAACATATACAATTATTTTGTACAATAAGTTTGCCATGCCAAATACAAAACAAATAAATAGTATTTTATTGCAAAATATTACAATCCACTCCCTGTTTTTAATGCCCTGGTGTTATTTTAAGTTCCTGAGACGTGAGAAAGGGTTGGATCAGAGATGAAACATCCTAAAAAGTAAGCACGTCCAGCTGCGTTCTTACACGCACGCACACACACGCTAATGTTTGTGTGACACATCCTGGCATATTTCCTGGTGTGGACCAGCCAAAATGTCCGCATGTTGTCGGGTCTGCTAGTTGTACAGTATCCGGAGACCACTGTGAATGGTTCATGTACAGTAATATGTCAGTTAGCATGCTGCATTCCTTTAGCTTGACTTTTTCTTGGCTCTTTTTCATCAGGGGTGAGTCCGGCCTTTCCTCACTTGTCGTTCATTTCCTCAGGGAGCGGATCTTCGTGACAACATTGAGTCCTCATTCCTTTTTGAAGTCCATTCTTTTATACCAACAGATATGTAAACTAGCTTGCTTGGTTTCTTGCTGGTAAATAAATGCTGGCTGGATAACTTTATCAATATGCGGATTATTTACCTGCCATTTTGTGTAAAATGCCATGAAATACGCATGCTAAAAAATTCTGTTTTTATCGACAACCTATGAGGACCAACCCATCAAGTCTTAGTCCACGTAGTTTTCCTTATGACTAATATATTTACATATGTTATACACATACAAAATTGACATACAACAGTCGTGGTCAAAAGTTTACATACAGTTTTGACGGACATAATGTCATGGCTGTCTTGAGTTTCCAAGACATGGACATCACATGGACAAAGATAAGACCTTCTGGAGGAAAGTTCTGTGGTCAGATGAAACAAAAATGTAGCTGTTTGGCCACAATACCCAGCAATATGTTTGGAGGAGAAAAGGTGAGGCCTTTAATCCCAGGAACACCACACCTACAGTCAAGCATGGTGGTGGTAGTATTATGCTCTGGGCCTGTTTTGTTGCCAATGGAACTGGTGCTTTACAGAGAGTAAATGGGTCAATATAAAAGGAGGATTACCTTGGTTGGGTCTTGGGCGCAGTTGAGTGTTCCAACAGGACAATGACCCCAAACACACGTCAACAGTGGTAAAGGAATGACTAAATCAGGCTAGTATTAAGGTTTTAGAATGGCCTTCCCAAAGTCCTGACTTAAATGTGTGGACAATGCTATAGAAACAAGTCCATGTCAGAAAACCAACAAATTTAGCTGAACAGCACCAATTTTGTAAAGAGGAGTTGTCAAAAATTCAATCAGAAGCTTGCCAGAAGCTTGTGGATGGCTACCAAAAGTGCCTTATTGCAGTGAAACTTGCCAAGGGACATGTAACCAAATATTAACATTGCTGTACGTATACTTTTGACCCTGCAGATTTGGTCACATTTTCAGTTGACCCATACTAAATTCATAAAAGAACCAAACTTCATGAATGATTTTTGTGACCAACAAGTATGTGCTCCAATCACTCTATCACAAAAAAATAAGAGTTGTAGAAATTATTGGAAACTCAAGACAGCCATGACATTATGTTCTTCTCAAGTGTATGTAAACTTTTGACCACGACTATACATGCTTCACAGCTTTTGTCGACAAAAAAACGTGAGACCCGAAAGCATCTCACGTATTGTTAAGGTTATCTTTATCACTAAGAAAACAGCAACATAACTGCTAATGTTTACCTATAAACCTTTAAAACACGCACAGGGTAACTTCCTGTTCAGTGCAAAGTAACCTTCGGAACAAATCTTTATAAATTACATATTCTATCTATGTCTCTGGCTAAAGTAACTAAGAACTGTACCAAATTTGGTACTTTTAGGTACTGACCGAAACCCGTCTGTAATGCCGAGTACCAATTCACATAATAGTATACATTTTTGACGCCTGGGTTGCACATGACGTCACGTCTTGTTGCAGACTGGGCACCGGCCTAAGCACGTGGTGGGCAAACAGGTGTATTCGTAGCGGACTGCCGCGAGGTAATGTGTCAATTTACATGCCAACAAAGCAAGCACGCCTTTCAAAGTAAGGTTTTCAAAATGCGCTAGCTTGACGCTAAATAGGATATGCCATATAGATGCTACTGATTAGGATTAGTGATTTTCCATGGGGATTTCAACACATTCAAATTTGGTAATGAAAACTACAACTAAGATACACGTTACAATCAAACAGCTGGTGTAATAAGTGCAATACTTCAGGGTTTCCCCTGCATGTACTTAATCATGGCGGCCCGCCACGGCAAAATAAATGCCGCCGCACCTTAAAAATGAAGTTTTTTTTCTGTGAAGACAAATTAAAGTAATATGATGTTAATAATGTTGATAAATGTAGTAGAGTTTTAACTTGCACTTACAGATGTAGCGACCAACTGTAGTTACTGACAGTGGTTTTCTGAAGTGTTCCTGAGCCCATGTGGTGATATCCTTTACACACTGATGTCGCTTTTTGATGCAGTATCGCCTGAGGGATCGAAGGTCACGGGCCTTGCCGCTTACGTGCAGTGATTTTTCCAGATTCTCTCAACCTTTTGATGATATTGCGGACCGTAGATGCTGAAATCCCTAAATTCCTTGCAATAGCTGGTTGAGAAATGTTGTTCTTAAACTGTTGGACAATTTGCTCACGCATTTGTTGACAAAGTGGTGACCCTCGCCCCATCCTTGTTTGTGAATGACTGAGCATTTCATGGAAGCTGCTATTATACGCAATCATGGCACCCACCTGTTCCTAATTAGCCTGTTCCCCTGTGGGATGTCCCAAATAAGTGTTTAATGAGCATTCCTCAACTTTCTTAGTCTTTTTTGCCACTTGTGCCAGCCTTTTTGAAACATGTTGCAGACATCAAATTCCAAATGAGCTAATATTTGCACAAAATAACAAAGTTTACCAGTTCGAACGTTAAGTATCTTGTCTTTGCAGTCTATTCAACTGAATATAGGTTGAAAAGGATTTGCAAATCATTGTATTTTGTTTTTGTTTTTATTTACGATTTACACAACGTGCCAACTTCATTGGTTTTGTAGATTATGCAAATTCTTTGATGACGTTTAATTGACCACGCCCTCACCGCCACAGATTTGTTGGCAATCTGGGGAAAAACCCTATATTTTCAGTATAAACACTTTGTAGGGCTCAACAAAAGACAAGATTGGTAACCTAATGGCAAAGACTACTTCCAACACACAACTAGGACAAACTAAAATGAACCCACACTTGAAAGTGAGACTCAGAAGTGTAAGAAAACAACAGCTGGACAGCACAGTTATCATTATGAGCCCACAGTTGAGTGTGACATTTTTTGGGATATTATTTCTAAAATTAACATTAATAACCACATTAACACACACAAAAGTACCAAAAATTGGCACCAGTGAGTACTGGCATCGATTCACAGTTGCCAGCAGTTGGTACCGGGTCGGTTCAAATGTGAAAGGTACCCTTCCCTACAAGAAAATATGCAAGTAATGGCTAGTTTCGGTTTCTATTTCGGTGACGTCAGCCACCGCTTATGCCAATCAGCCAGCCCCGGCATATATGTTTGTAAATTTGGTATGATCTGGGCAAAATACGGCCCGCGGGCCACATGCGGCCCATTATGATTGTCAATCCGGACCGCCGGACTTTCTACATAATTTTTTTTAGACCTTTAACATCAAAACTATCGCCGCCTTTATGATGTGCAGTGCTGTTTTTAAATGACCGCCAGTCTTGAACTATAGAAAGTAGAGATGTCCGATAATATCGGACTGCCAATATTATCGGCCAATAAATGCTTTAAAATGTAATATCGTAAATTATCGGTATCGGTTTCAAAAAGTAAAATGTATGACTTTTTAAAACGCCGCTGTGTACACGGACGTAGGGAGACGTACAGAGCGGCAATAAACCTTAAAGGCACTGCCTTAGCATGCTGGCCCAATCACATAATATCAACGGCTTTTCACACACACAAGTGAATGCAATGCATACTTGGTCAACAGCCATACAGGTCACACTGAGGGTGGACATATAAACAACTTTAACACTGTTACAAATATGCACCACACTGTGAACCCACACCAAACAAGAATGACAAACACATTTCGGGAGAACATCCGCACCGTAACACAACACAAACACAACAGAACCCTTGCAGCACTAACTCTTCCGGGACGCTACAAAATACACCCCCCGCTATCCTCCCAACCTCAAACTCCTCATGCTCTCTCAGGGAGAGCATGTCCCAAATTCCAAGCTGCTGTTTTGAGGCATGTTAAAAAAAAATAATGCACTTTGTGACTTCAATAATAAATACGGCAGTGCCATGTTGGCATTTTTTTCCATAACTTGAGTTTATTTATTTTGGAAAACCTTGTTACATTGTTTAATGCATCCAGCGGGGCATCACAACAAAATTAGGCATAATAATGTGTTTAATTTTATTTAAAAAAAAAGATTTGTCATAAAAAAATACAATCATGTGTGCTTACGGACTGTATCCCTGCAGACTGTATATTGATCTATATTGATATATAATACAGGAGCCACAAATATTAATAACAGAAAGAAACGAATGAGTGTAAATGGGGGAGGGAGGTTTTTTGGGTTGGTGCACTAATTGTAAGTGTATCTTTTGTTTTTTATGTTGATTTAATACATTTTTTATTTTTTTATTTTAATTGTATTTTTTTTTCTTGTGCGGCCCGGTGCCAATCGATTCACGGAGCGGTACCGGGCCGCGGCCCGGTGGTTGGGGACCACTGATCTACGTCACAGCAGCTCAGACGAGGAACAAATCACAGTGGGCGGGGTTTGTTTTCAGAGCAGCCAGCCCGAAAACGTGTGTCAGAAACAGATGCGGAAGCAAATTTTTACATGATAATATATCATATTGTAGGTGTTTATTACACTTTGCATTCATATTTAGGTGTTTTTTTACATTTTTGTTGTGTTTTGCTTGATTGTAAAAGATACACAACTATCGAGGAGCTGGTCTGTGAAATAAAAGAGGAGCGACGTTCATATGTTAATAATCAGTGTTTTATTATTCATGGTTAATATTGTAAATCCCACTTTCTTTATTTTACATGCACATTTTGGGTGTCCCATTCAGTAAAAAACTGTAAAATTGCATTGCGTTTTTTTGAGGTGTTCTGTCATAACGTTTTTAGAACTATTGTGAGTTTTCGTATTAGTTTTCCGGGAAAAAAAAGGGACCCAAACACACATACTGTACAGCAGATTTTTACAGTGTACATATAATTTATACACACATACACATTGGCCCCCCCAAGACACATTTTTTTCTCTCAATGTGGCCCCCCGAGGCAAAATATTTGCCCAGCTCTGATATAGGTGAACAATAGAGGGACAGGAAGTGATATAGTCAAACGTCTACTTGGTGAACAAATGCTGGCCTTTGGTGAGCCGGGGTCACGGCTGGCCACGGTGTCAAGGGAACAGGGCTACAAGCTGGAAATCTTAATGCAGCACTGTCCAAACACTTCTTCTGTGTATGAGTTTCTCGGATGTTCTGCACAACATTCCACGCTATCATGCTATGATTGATCATGTTTGTGGTGGGGATGGAGCCGTGTGTTTATCCGTACCTCGCTCCTTCTTTGCCCAGCTCCAAGATCCCAGCGTTCATCCCTCGACTCCATGTTCCCGCCAGCTCCCACGTACCCAAGGCTATCTTTGTCAGCGGGCTAGAAGCGCGAGAGAGGTCAGAGGTGACTTGCTTGCATAAATACACAAGTACATACCAATGTGGCTATCTATCTAGCTATCTAAATACACAGATATGTGCTATCTAACATCTGTACACTGTTGGAGAAAGAATTCCGTGAGGATTTGTTGCCGTGACAAAGTAACTCATAAAGTAGCTTTGATGTCATCTGAACTAGAGTGGATTGATGAGTCATTAGCGGGTGAACAATAAAGAAGAGGAAAGTGACTGAGAGAAGGTCTGCTTCTAATTAACGCCCCCCATGGAGGGCCTCAGATCATCTCGTAAACAAGACGCCAAGCAGTGGAATTTTACTAAACATAGAGGACAACAGGACATTTAGCTACATGTGCAATGTGAGTCACCTTGCTGGAAATACGTGGAAGGCATTCCTCAACATTAATATTTAATCAATTTTTTTCATCATGACGCGACTATAACACTAAAAAATATATATTAGTAGTATACGTAATTATTTTCTCCTCTGTAAAAAAAATAAATAAATGTATACATTTTTTTATTTCATATTTATGTGTGCTGTGTAAGAAGAACAACTTCCTTGGTAGAAGTAAACATCTAAACAAAACATTTTTTAAAAATGACTTATTAAGGATTAAAATCATAGAAAAAAATATACAGCTGTCATACCAATATATATAAAAAGATAATAATAAAAATCATAGAAAATAATGTTCAACATTATAAGGATAACTATGGAAAAATATTAACAGAAAATAATAGCTTTTATTATAAAGAAATAATATTTGAAAATAATATATCTGTCATATTAAGTAAAAAACAAATTTTTGAGTTATGCTTGAATACATTTTTATTGCTTTTTTCGCATTATCTCAGGATTCTAAGAACATTACTGTCATATTGAGTAAAAAACACATTTTTGTGTTTGCAAACCTTACAAAAGCATATGTTTCTAGTAATACTCACAAAGATACATTATTTCAGGCATTATTACAAATTTTGCATGTTTGGTTTAGGAGTTACGTTTAAATAACTGTCATATTGAGTATGACAGTTATACTACTAATAATAAATATATTATGAATACAAATGTGAAAAGAAAATTAAAAACTATGACAAATTTTTAAAAAATTCTACAAAATATTTAAGGCTTTTTTCCATTAAGTTATATCTTAAGGAAAGCCTTCATGGTAAAAACTTTTTTTTAATTTAAATTTAAAAAAGGACTTATTTGAAATTAAAAGTACTAAAAAGTATGCCGATATGGCCTTTCTCAGTAAGCCTACTGAAAAAAATATGTCATATCTTCCACTAGCTAAAAAAAATCTCAATATCTTTAATAGCAAATCAAATAATTATTTTCCCTTCCGTTTGTATTCGTGCAATTTGTTTTTGTTATTTCAAGTCCCCTCTTAAATGCAGTGTAAGGCTGAAACGACGCGTCGACGTAGTCGACGTCATCGGTTACGTAAATACGTCGGCGCCGTTTTTGTGCGTCGACGCGTCACATATTTACGTCACACTTACTTACTTGCTTATGGTAGTCCATCGTATCCGATGATGACTTCCACTTCTTCTATTGGTGAGTTTTGAGGTGACTAAAAAGTCCAATACGAGAGCCACATGGTCTATTGCAATGGGGGCATATGAAGTCAGTGTTTGTTGTGGTCTTGGCTGCAGGGCCCATCTTCCTCCTCTGGCGTTTCCCTTCCCTCGCTGCGCTTCTCTCCTCTTCAAAATATTGAAGGCCTGCATGGCAGAGTTGCCTCCAGAGAGGGCGATCTGAGGCAGAGCTTTCCAGCTGTGTGTGCTGTATTCCACACCTCTTGAGAGTTATTTTCAGTTGGTCCTTATATCTCCGCTTTTGGCCACCTGCAGATCTCTGGCCATGATGAAGTTGACCATACAGCAGTTGTCGCGGAAGTCTATCAACTGACATTCTGATGGTGTGGCCGGCCCATCGCAGTTGGTACTGGAGAAAAGTGGCCTCCATGCTCTTGGTACCAGTTTTACTCAGGACTTCCGTGTGTGGTACACGATCACACCATGTCAGCCCAAGGATCCGCTGGAGACACTTGATGTGAAAGTTCTCCAGCTGTTGGATGTGGCGGCGATACAGGGTCCAAGCTTCACAGCCATATAATAGTGTGGAGACACAGATGGCTTGGTAGACTGCCACCTTGGTACGTATGCTGAGGTCTTTGTTCACATACACCCTCTTACGCAGTCTACCAAAGGAGGCTGAGGCAGACCTGATTCGATTTTGAACATCATTGTCCATGCTGCAGTTTTCGGAGAGGATGCTCCCAAGATATTTGAAGTCTGGGACTATTGCTAGGGGCTTGTCATCGATGTTAAAGACAGGTGATGGTGGTCGAGTTGGCGGAGGGGAGTTCCACTGGCACAGTACTTCCGTCTTTACAGTGTTCACAGTGAGACCCAGTCTACTATAGGCCTTCACAGCAGCTGTTAACGTCGCCTGCAAAGCCTCTGATGTATGTGCCACGAAGGCACAATCATCAGCATACTGTAATTCCACGATGTTCACAGTTTTGACCTTGGTAGCCGCCTGCAGCCTTCTGATGTTAAATAAGCTTCCATCCAACCTGTAATCCACCAACACACCACTGCTCCCCTCAACTTCTTTGTGCAGTAGCCAGGTGACACTCATGAGGAAGATGTTGAATAGTACAGGTGCAAGCACACAGCCCTGTCTGACACCTGTGGATACCTTGAAAGGCCTAGACTCATGTCCTCCTGTTGTCACCTGAGCCATCATCCCCTCGTGGAAACTTTGCAGGATGTTTACAAACTTCCGCGGGCAACCAACCCTGAGAAGGACCGCCCAGAGCAAGTCTCTGTTGACCGTATCAAAAGCCTTTGATAGGTCCACAAACGCCATGTATAGATCTTGATGTTGTTCCCGACACTTCTCTTGTAGCTGGCGTGTTGTGAAGATCATATCCACAGTGCTGCGATTTTTCCTGAAGCCACATTGAGACTCAGGCAACAGGTGTTCCGTTATGCTCTGTATGAGTCTTGACAGCATCACTTTGGCTAGAACCTTGCCGGCAGCAGACAGGAGGGATATTCCTCTACTATTGCCACAGACAGACTTCTCACCCTTCCCTTTATATATGGTTACAACATTTGCATCCCGCCATTGCTGGGGGACTGCTCCGCGCTTCCATATATCAGCAATATAATGGAAAATTGCTCTGGTACAGAGATAGCCTCCCTGTTTAAGGATCTCTGCAGGGATGCCATCCGGGCCAGGGGTCTTGTTGTTCTTAAGTGACCTAATTGCAGCCAGGACTTCAGAGAAGGTTGGTGGAAGATCCAGTTCTTCAATAGTTTGGTAGCTGGGCAGCTCATCCAGCACTGCCAGATCAGGGGTGGCAGGTTGGTTTAAAAGTGTCTGGAAGTGTTCCGCCCATCTATCCACAACTTGTTTCTGGTCCTTTATGAGGGTTGAGCCATCAGCCGACTTCACCGGTGAGAGAGAGGAGTTCCTGGGGCCATGGATGGTTTTCACAGCATTATAGAAGTTGTGCATGTCGTTCTTCACTGCAAAATGTTCAATTTCTTGAGCCTTGTCAGTCCACCAGTCATTTTTCAGTTTTCGTAGAACAGACTGTACCTCCTTCCTTGATGTTTTCCAGTGCTGCTTTAGCCTGACGGATGTAGGGTTGTTCAGGGCTGCGTTATGGGCCTTGTGCATGGTGTCCAGTTTGGTTCTGATGGATTCTGAATTTTCATCGAACCAGTCCTGATGCCTCCTACGGCGGTAGCCAATAGACTCGGCTGCAGCCTCATAGAGCTTTGAGCTAAGGCAGGTCCAGTTGTCATCAACACTGCCTTCAGGGCTCAGGAAGGGGTCGATTTCCTGGAGCTTCCCTGCAATGGAGGATCGAAGGCTGTTCCGGGCCTCGTCTGCTTCAAGCCGGGCACAGTCCAACCGCTTCTTTCCAATTTTTCGGAGACGAACAGGGGGACGTACTGACGCTCGCAACTTGGAGATAATCATGCGGTGGTCAGTCCAGCAGTCAGCACCTCGCATTGCACGGGTGATGTGCACGTCCTGGGTGTCCTTGCGTCTCACGATGACGTAATCCAGCAGATGCCATTGCTTGGATCGTGGGTGCATCCAGGAAGCCTTGTGTTTATTTTTCTGTTGGAAGATTGTGTTGGTGATTGTCAGGTCATGCTCAGCACAGAGACTGAGTAGCCTCATGCCATTGCTGTTGACCTTCCCGATACCGTGCTTCCCAATCACTCCTTTCCATATGAGGTGGTTTTTCCCCACCCTGGCATTAAAATCACCAAGCAGGAGGATTTTGTCACTGCTAGGGATGCGCTGTAGGGCCTCATCTAGTTCCTGGTAGAAACGGTCCTTTGCCTCATTCTCGGATGGTAAAGTTGGCGCATAGGCACTGAGAAGAGTTGCGTAGCGGTGTTTTGCAAGGGGAATACGGACAGACATGAGTCTTTCACTTATGCCGGTAGGTGTTTCAGTGAAACTGGGTAGCAGGCTGTTTTTTATTGCCAAACCAACACCATGGTGATGCGGACCTTCTGTAGGGTAACCCTTCCAGAAAAATGTATAACCTTGGCCTTCTTCCTTTAGGGATCCCTCATCCAGAAGTCTGGTCTCACTCAAGGCGGCGATGTCAATACCATAACGTCTGAACTCAGCAGCAACAAGCGCAGTTCTTCTTTGCGGCCTGTCAGGGTTGTTGTCCAGGAGGGTTCTAATGTTCCATGTAGCCAATTTCAGGGGAACTTGTTTATTTTTTGTTTTTCGACCGCGGTAGTGGAATGTCCCGGTAGGTGCGGTATCCTACCCGGGGTATGAAGAGTGGGCAATGTTTAGGCCACCTTTTCTAGGCCTTCCCCCAACTTTGGGGTGAGCAGTGTGGCTCCTAAATAGGGCTGCTCAGTCATACAGGGGTCTGCCGAAATCAGCTGCCACTCAATTCCCAGCTGATAGCGACCATTATAGCCCTGTATCGCTGACGTGCAGGGATCTGACTAGAAGCTCCCAGTTCATTCTAACCTGCCCCCGTTATCAGACATCCTGACGCCGTCAGACTTTGTGCTTCAGAATCCAATTGCTGTTCTGGATCCACCAAGGTCAGAAGCAGAGACCTGTGCGGTGATATGTTTTAAGTGCCTCTGGGGGTGCACAGTTCCCAGCCGCACTATCTTCGCCACAAAGAGATGGAGCCTAGTGGCAAGGGGGAAACCCAGGACAACCAGCACCTCTTCATAGCTGCAGGAGGCCGCCGGAACCCTCAGTCTGTCGTGGCCCGCCTACGTGTGCCTCCATCACGGTGCTTTTCTCTCAGGGTGTGCTCCCCTAGCCCTTGTCTTCCTGGACTTACCCGCAAGGCAGCGGGTCGATCCCCTACCTTTTAGCCTGAAGTCGCGAGACTCCAAATACTGTATGCTGCCACGAGGAGGCAAGGTGAGGGGTCTTAGTGAAGGAGAGGCTATGTACTGACCTCGGAAGGCTTACGCACTCGGCTTCCTTTACCCAGCTGGGTCAGTCAGCGGCAGGAGCTATGCGTCACATGCATCCCTACATGCAACGTCTCTCTAGCATGCTGCACTAGACGCATCACTACACCCTGCGAGCCAGGCCCACAAACACTATTTAACCCATAGATGGGGCAGTGGTTGGCGGACGCCAGGGCGTGTCCACACACCGGTGGGCCTGCACGTCTCGCCTCTGGGGCCCACTGCTGCTCCGAGATCCCCTACAGTTTAGCCTGCGTCCGCAAAGACGCAGTTTACCGTGCGTGGCCACGAGGAGGCACCACAGGAGTCTTGGTGGTGGAGAGGCTTTGTACCAGCAGGAGGAGGCTTACGCACTCGGCTCCTCTTTTCACCCACCCAGGGGCTAGCTGGTGGCGATAGCTGTAAGCAGAGAGTAGCAAGCAGGAGCAGCATGCAGCATGCATTAACTACAAGCACCCTCTGCCACAAATCTAACGCACTGACGCATCACACGCACCCTGTGCGCGAGCACACACACACACGTCATGGCGGACCGCAAAGCAGACGATCAAAGCAGACGATGCGAGCGGTACGAGCGAGGGGGGAAAAGCATGCCAAAAGTGGTCAAAAGTGTGGGAGTATTTCAATAAACGGCCTAATAATGTTGTTGTATGCACACTGTGTCGAGCGGAAATGGCCTATCATAGCAGCACAACGGCTATGAACGAACATTTGAAAAGAAAACCATCAACTAGTCAATCGTCCGCGCGAGCATACGTTGTCATCACTACACAAAAACATGAATGTGTCATTTGTATCTGCTAGGGGTGTAACGGTACGTGTTTTGTATTGAACCGTTTCGGTACGGGGCTTTCGGTTCGGCACGGGGGTGTACCGAACGAGTTTCTAGGCTAAAGCTAACTTTAGCTGCTAAAGTCTTAACAAGCTGCTTCGCTCTCTGCCTCTGTCTCAGCACGCAGCATTGTCCCACCCACACAACCATCTGATT
The DNA here is from genome assembly GCF_033978785.1 of Entelurus aequoreus. Lineage (NCBI taxonomy): Eukaryota > Metazoa > Chordata > Actinopteri > Syngnathiformes > Syngnathidae > Entelurus > Entelurus aequoreus. The sequence continues at coordinate 77,648,281 of NC_084735.1, forward strand.
GGTACACACGAAGCATTATCAGCCAATCAGCAGTGCGTATTCAGAGCGTTATCAGCCAATCAGCAGTGCGTATTCAGAGCGCATGTAGTCAGCGCTTCAGCGTGGAGCAGATAGGTGTTTAGCAGGTGAGCATCAGGCAGCGGACTCTCCCCAAATGATAATAAACACCTCCCAGTCAACTACTAGTAACATCACTATGAGCCCGTTGACCTTCTAGAAATATAAACTGCAGCTCAGCTCACTCGCAGTCCTGGCTTGAGGTGAAGGCTAATTACCTCTCAGTTCCAGCCACATCGACCCCTTTTGAGCGCCTATTTTCAGCTGCTGGGAATATTGTAAACAAGAAAAGAACCAGAGCATGTACACATGCTAACATTTCTTCATTACAACTGTTAGTCACTCACTGGAATGAGTAGAATTGGTTATTGTGTACTGTGTTGGACTGGATGTTTATTTTGCACATTTTAAAAGCAATACTTATTGTTTACAGTGCTCCAGAATATTTAGATTGGCACTTTTTTGTATTGGATGTTTATCTTTATTTTTGCACATTTTAGCAAATAAGCAATACTTTCACTTTTGTTGAAATGTTTACACTGTTGTTACAGAATATTTCGTTTTGCACTTTTTTGTATTGGATGTTTATCTTTATTTTTGCACATCTTAAAGCAAAATAAGCAATACTTTTACTTTTGAAATGCTTATACTATTGCAGAATATTAAGATTTGCACTGGATGTTGACTTTTATATTTGCACATTAAAAAGCAAATAAGCTACTTTTAATTTTGTTAAATGTTAAAAGTTTTAAATGTTTACATTGTTACAGAATATTTAGTCATGTTGTTGTCAATGTTGACTGAGTGGCCATACTTCTTTTTTTTTTGTAAATAAAAGCCATGCCTTTTGAAAAAACAGGCCTACATTTATTTTTTCATCTTCATTTTGAATAAAAAAATAACCGGTAAAAGGAAAAATAATCTATAGATTAATCGAAAAAATAATCTATAGATTAACCGATTAATCGAAAAAAATAATCTATAGATTAATCGATAGAAAAATAATCGTTAGCTGCAGCCTTAATGCAGTGACCCCATTCAAGAACCACAGATGCAGTCCAACAGAATGGCAAACATATTCCTTCACACGGGTTCAATAAAGTTCATTTGCAATAGCAGCAATAAACAGACAAAGTTTATTCAACAATTCCTAATTATAGCTACAAATGATGAAACGAAACAAAAAAAAGTTACACACAACTGTGTCAGTAAAGGGCGAAGCCGCTTGTGGTGAACATAAACAAAGTCTAGACGTTTGATTGCATTTATCAGATGCAGGAATGTTAACAGGCAAGTCGATGACATCTCAGGTTTCCTGTGACGGTTGTTTTAAAGAGGCCACTTTTAGTTTAGAAACACATGCTTATCCTATTTTTACACACTATTTTTTTGGGGGGGGTATGCAGTACATCCATCAAATACAATAAAACAATGTCATTTGAGATATTTTTTTTATTTATTAGTCACTTTCTCAGCCTTGAATTAGGGTTATGGTTTAGTTCAGGGGTGTCAAACTCATTTTGGCTCAGGAAAATCTATTCCCACGTGGGCCGGGCGGGTAAAATCATGGCATAATAACTTAAAAATACAACTTCAGATTGTTTTCTTTGTTTTACTTCAGCCCATAATAGAACAATCACATTCTGAAAATGTAAATATCACAAATAATGTTCTTGTTGAAACACTTTAATTTAGTTTAAAATTCTGAGGAAAAAGATTGGTGCCGTTTCAAAAACACCATGAATAACACAATGAATTTGGACTTTATCTCAGTGTATCTACAAAGCTATTCAACTTTGAGTCACAGAAGTGAAGCGAAGTGAATTATATTTTATATAGCGCTTTTCTCTAGTGACTCAAAGCGCTTTACATAGGGATACCCAATATCTAAGTTACATTTAAAGGCCTACTGAAATGAATTTTTTTTATTTAAACGGGGATAGCAGATCTATTCTATGTGTCATACTTGATCATTTCGCGATATTGCCATATTTTTGCTGAAAGGATTTAGTATAGAACAACGACGATAAAGATTGCAACTTTTGGTATCTGATAAAAAAAAGGCTTGCACCTACCGGAAGTAGCGTGACGTAGTCAGTTGAACATATACGCAAAGTTCCCTATTGTTTACAATGATGGCCGCATGAAGTGAGAGAGATTCGGACCGAGAAAGCGACAATTTCCCCATTAATTTGAGCGAGGATGAAAGATTTGTGGATGAGTAAAGTGCAAGTGAAGGACTAGTGGGGAGTTGAAGCTATTCAGATAGGGAAGATGCTGTGAGAGCCGGGGGTGACCTGATATTCAGCTGGGAATGACTACAACAGTAAATAAACACAAGACATATATATACTCTATTAGCCACAACACAACCAGGCTTATATTTAATATGCCACAAATTAATCCTGCATAAAAACACCTGCGTGTTTGTTATGCTAGCTCCTAGCTCCTCTGCTAGCTCCTAGCTCCATAGAACACGCCAATACAATTCAAACACCTGATCAACACACACAATCACTCAGCCCAAAAGACCGTTTACCTAACCCAAGGTTCATAAAGCTTATATATTTTTAAAAAGTTACGTACGTGACGCGCACATACGGTCAAGTTATCGAATGTTTAGCAGCCAAGGCTGCATACTCACGGTACCTGATATTCAGCTGGGAATGACTACAACAGTAAATAAACACAAGACATATATATACTCTATTAGCCACAACACAACCAGGCTTATATTTAATATGCCACAAATTAATCCTGCATAATAACACCTGCGTGTTTGTTATGCTAGCTCCTAGCTCCTCTGCTAGCTCCTAGCTCCATAGAACACGCCAATACAATTCAAACACCCGATCAACACACACAATCACTCAGCCCAAAAGACCGTTCACCTAACCCAAGGTTCATAAAGCTTATATATTTTTAAAAAGTTACGTACGTGACGCGCACTTACGGTACGGTACGTGTCATGCTAGCTCCTAGCTCCTCTGCTAGCTCCTAGCTCCATAGAACACGCCAATACAATTCAAACACATGATCAACACACACAATCACTCAGCCCAAAAGACCGTTCACCTAACCCAAGGTTCATAAAGCTTATATATTTTAAAAAAGTTACGTACATACGCAAAAAAAAGCCAAAGCTGCATACTCACAGTAGCACGTCTGCGTCTTTGTCATCCAAATCAAAGTAATCCTGGTAAGAGTCTGTGTTGTCCCAGTTCTCTACAGGCGTCTGTGTATCCAAATCAAAAGTCCTCCTGGTTAGAGTCTCTGTTATCCGAGTTCTTCCATCTTGACTGCATCTTTCGGGAATGTAAACAAAGAAGCGCCGGCTGTGTACTGTTGTGGCTGACTACGTTCGAAAAATACGTCCATTTCGCACCGACAACTTTCTTCTTTGCTTGCTTGGCTTCCTTCTCCATAATGCAATGAACATGATTGAAACAGATTCACGAACACAGATGTCCAGAATACTGTGGAATTATGAAATGAAAACAGAGCGTTTTCGTATCGGCTTCAATGTGGAAGGCATACCCGTGTTCGTCGGGCTACGTCACGCGCATACGTCATCCTCAGAGGCGTTTCGAACCGGAAGTTTAGCGGCAAATTTAAAATGTCACTTTATAAGTTAACCCGGCCGTATTGGCATGTGTTATAATGTTAAGATTTCATCATTGATATATAAACTATCAGACTGCGTGGTCGGTAGTAGTGGGTTTCAGTAGGCCTTTAAACCAGTGTGGGTGGCACTGGGAGCAGGTGGGTAAAGTGTCTTGCCCAAGGACACAACGGCAGTGACTAGGATGGCGGGAAGCAGGAATCGAACCTGGAACCCTCTAGTTTGCACTCTACCAACCGAGCTATGCTGCCCCACAGCCCATCTAGGATTGAACAAAAAACAAAATATACTCTTCTATGTATCAACTACCTCATTTGTCATTTCCACTGTTCACTTTCTTTAAATTTGCACAGAAGACGATCATTTTCACAGAACTCCAGCACCCCCCGCGACCCCGAAAGGGACAAGCGGTAGAAAATGGATGGATGGATGGATGGATGTATCAATGTGCAGTAGTGTTGTCCCGGTACCAATATTTTAGTCCCGGTACCGGTACCAAAATGTATTTCGATACTTTTCAGTACTCTTCTAAATAAGGGGGACCACAAAAAATTGCATTATTGGCTTTATTTTAAAAATAAATATTACGGTAAATTAAACATATGTTTCTTATTGCAATCGAATAACTATTTTGTCCTTAAATAAAATAGTGAACATACAAGACAACTTGTCTTTTAGTAGTAAGTAAACAGACAAAGGCTCCTAATTTAGTCTGCTGACATATGCAGTAACATATTGTGTCATTTCTCATTCTATTTTGTCAAACTTATGAGGGACAAACTGTAGAAATGTATTATTAATCCACTTGTTAATTTACTGTTAATATCTGGTTACTTTCTCTTTTGACATGTTTTATCTACACTTCTGTTAAAATGTAATAATCACTTATTCTTCTCTTGTTTGATACTTTACATTAGTTTTGGATGATACCACAAATTTAGCTATCGATCCGATACCAAGTAGTTACAGGATCATACATTGGTCATATTCAAAGTCTTCATGTGTCCAGGGACATATTTTCTGAGTTTATAAACATAATATAATTTTTTTTTAAAAAGGGAAAAAGATTTTGTGACGATAAAAAAATATTCATGTTATCATAGTAATATTGACTAGATACGCCATTGTACTTAGTATCGTTACAGTGGATGTCAGGTGTGGATCCACCCATGGCATTTGTTTACATTCAGGGTGCTAGCTTGCTGTTAGCGGTTAGCCATCGTATACTCCTACGATGTGTAGTGAAGCATGTTTAGCTATTCCTCGTCCTGCAGGGATGATACTTGTAAGAAACTTACTTTATTTGTCGCCATGGAGGCGAGGATTAGTGATTTAGAAGTAGCAAAAACACTGCCGACTGCGAATCGACGTTCGCCGCTAGCTAGATAGCAATGTCTTAAAGCACCTCTTCCTGAGGGCGTTTCAGTGTTATAACTTCACCTTTATCGTTAGTTTTTAGACCAAAGTGCATCCGTTCTCCCTTTTCTGTCTACACACTGTGTCTGCTTGTAAGTACTCCGTGATTGTGCGCTGCCGAACATGCTCATCTGCTCACAAAACCAGCAATGTCATGACGACGCCCCATCATGCCCGGGAACCGGTATTTTTCAAATATAGTACCGTTTTTTATTCATTAGTACCGCGATACTATACCAGTACCGGTATACCTTACAACCCTAATGTGCAGTGTCTCATGCTGCATTTTAAGTGGGGTTGCCAATTGTTTATGTCACTCCTGTTGGTTTTATGTTGGGTCGAGTGGGAGGGGTCGCAGCCCCGCTATACCGTGTACCTCTTGTTTGGTATACTTGCTCGCGCCGGTATAAACTAGTTGCTTGCCTTACAAAATTATTATTGCGACATCCAGTGGACACATTTAGAACAGCAGTTTCTTTCATTTAAAAATTAAAGAAATATACAATATTACACTTAGCAAACTCATCTTATAGGCCGGGTCAGGCCCGTGGGCCGCAAGTTTAACATCCCTGGTTTAGTTTATATCAGACCTGGGCAAATTAAGGCCCGGGGCCCACATGCGGCCCGTTAAGCTTTTCAATCTGGCCCGCCGGACATTCCCAAATGATTTTTTTAGATCTTTAAGATGGAAAGTGTAGCTGCCATTATGATGTGCAGTCATGTTTTCTAATGACCGTAAGTCTTCAACTATACTAAGTATTTCAATGGTTGGAATCTGCGCTTTTGCTCTATATACTAGTTACTATGGTAATTTAATCAGTTACTATGGTAATCTACGTCACAGCAGCTCAGACGAGGCACCAAGCAGCGTGGGTGGGGAGCGTTTCCACAGAGTGTTTCCAGAGCCTGAAATGTGGGTGTCAGGGACAGACACGGAAGGAGATTTTTACAACAAAGTTCTAAAGCTTAGTGATATATAAAATATATCAGATTGTAGGTGGGGTTCTTTTTACCCTTCACGTTCATATTTCGCTGTGTTTGTTTCATTTTTGTTGCGTTTCGCTTGATTGTAAAATATGTCAATCGAGAGGGGGTGTGACGTTCATATGTTGTCAATATTCAGTGTTTTATTGTTCATAGAAAAGTGTAAAATTCCATTAAATTTTTTAAGGCGGTCTGTCATAACGTTTTTAGCATTCAATCAGACATTATTGTGAGGTTTTGTATTAGTGTTCCTAAAAATAGATATACCGGCCCCCAGACACATTTTCTTTCTCTAAATTTGGCCCCCGAGTCAAAATAATTGCCCAGGCCTGGTTTATATACAGCTCACATTTAGTGTTTACATTTTCACAATTCAACATATTAAGGATGTGGATATAAGGAATTAGGAATTACAGTAATAATAATTTGCTCATTTCTTGGGTTACCAGTTTACAATGTTTCATTAATAGAAGACAAAAATGTTGAGGCTGAAAACAAACCTTACATCTCTGACTAGGATTACTTAGATAATTAATTAAAATAACAATTTGAATACGATAAAATAACATATTAACAGTCTGTTCAAATGAGAACTGTACTGTATTACGAACAACTTACTGTTTTGACCCTCGAAGGCCGCCATAGCTAGGCACCCTACAACATTATCCATGTGAGCGAGTAACCGCTAGCTAACTAGCGATACCATTTAGAGAGCGAACACACACAGACACATGTGTTTAAAATCGTCGACATACACCATTAAATTGTTTCATAAAACTACCACTTAAAATGGTTTCAAATCAGCAATATGAGCGAGTAACTGTACTTACGCACCCATGAGGAGCAGCAGGTGGGTTACAGCTCCGTGACACGACGCCATCTTTCGCAGTGCATTGTGGGATTTGTAGTATCAAAGTGCGTGCAGCTAATCGATTACATTAGACAAAAATATATATTTCGCTGTCCCATCAAAAAGTATTCCTTTTTTTTATATATATCTTAGATTTTAAATGAAATGCCACAAAATAATATTACAATGAATTATAATGTGTATGGGCATTAAACAATAATAAAATATACTGTATATTAGTAGTACACAATTATTTTCTCCTCTGTGAGATAAATAATATATTTTTATTTTTATTTATTTCATATGTATGTGTGCTGTGCAAGAAGAACAACTTCCTCGGTAGAAGGAAACATCGAAACAAAAAATAAAAAAAACGACTTCTTAAGGATTAAAATCGTAGAAACAAAATATACAGCTGTCATACCAATATATATAAAAATATCATAAAAATGATAGAAAATAATGTTCAACATTATAAGAATAACTATGGAAAAATATCAACAGAAAATAATAGCTAATATTAAAACACAATAGCTATTATAAAGAAATAATATATCTGTCATATTGAGTAAAAAAATATTTTTGTGTTATGTTTTATTGCTTTTTTTGCATTATCTCAAGATTCTAAGAACATTACTGTCATATTGAGTAAAAAACAATTTTTTGTGTTTGCAAACAGTACAACAGCATATGTTTCTAGTAATACTCACAAAGATACATTATTTCAGGCATTATTAGACATTTTGAATGTTTGGTTTAGGAGTTATGTTTAAATAATATTTAATATGACAGTTATACTAATAATAATAATAAGTATATTATGAATAAAAATGTGAAAAGAAAATTAAAAACTATGACAAATTAACATTTTTTTCTACGTAGCACAACATATTTAAGGCTTTTTTCCCCATTAAGTTATATCTTAAGGAAAGCCTTCATGGTAAAAAAATAAAAATTGAAAAAAGGATTAATTTAAAATTAAAAGTACTAAAAAGTATACCGATTACTTTAGACATAAAAATATATATTTCGCTGTCCCATTAAAAGTATTCCTATTTTTTTATATCTTAGATTTGAAAGAAAATGCCACAAAATAATATTACAATGAATTATAATGTGTATGGGCAGGCATGTTGGTGGATGCATTTATAAGGCATAGAACCCAAACAAAGCTATTTGTAGCTTTCTTTTAAACACATTTATGAACATAATCACATTGAACTGCAAGCTGTGTAAAATGTAAACACAACATTTAGCTACGAGTTGACATATGTCGGGATATAAGTATGTAGACCTGTAAGAATGGCTTTAAAAATGTAAGCATGATAAATACTAAATGACTTCAACTGTCGGGATGATTACTGAGGGACAGACTCTGATTACAGTGTGCACATGTTTACATTTAATCACATTTTGTCAGTGTGTCACCACAATACAGCACTTTAATTTCACTATATATGCGCCATACATTTATATCAATCATATATTTATACATGCTATGTAAAACACAGTTAAAATATACAGCTTGGCTTATAGAATAGAAAAATAAATAAATTATAGGATTACTCAGACCATTTATAATCCTATTACTTTCAGTATTATTCCTTAGTGTTCACAACAGATACAATCACACACACACACAAGAGAAAGCCTAAAGTGCAAAATCACAAAGTGTACGGTCATGTCATGTGACTTCTTCATCAGCCACACTTTTATACTTCATCTCACAACGGTAATTACAATCTTACGTTGCTTTTTGTAGTGCTTTGTTTGTTTTCTAGAACATTGGGCGTTTAGGAATTTTGTTGCTTATTATTAGCGTTATCAGATTTATGCTAAAGTGGAGCTAGAAGCTAGCTTTAAAAAAAATAAAAAACAGCTTAAAGACAAGCTAGCCTTGTTCTGCTAAAATTAAACAACTTCATGAGTTTTTTTTTTTAATTTTTTTAATCAGATTTAACTTTCATTCACCTACTATTCCTTCATTTCCACTTTTTGTGATGTGCTATGTAAAGCTAAGCTAATAATAAGGGTAAGGCTAGGAGGCGTGTCCTCCCTAAATAACAAGCCAACATTTTATGTTCTGTCACAGGAACGAGGAGCAGTGACGTCCATTTTTCACCTAACCAAACAGGACACCATGACTAGACATTACTAGTCGAGAACTGCAGTCACTTCCAAGTTAAAGTTAAAAGTTACAGTTAAAGTTAAAGTACAAATGATTGTCACACACACACTAGGTGTGGTGAAATGTGTCCTCTGCATTTGACCCATCCCCTTGTTCACCCCCTGGGAGATGAGGGGAGCAGTGAGCAGCAGCGGTGCCACGCCCGGGAATAATTTTTGGTGATTTAACCCCCAAATCCAACCCTTGATGCTGAGTGCCAAGCAGGGAGGTAATGGGTCCCATTTTTATAGTCTTTGGTATGACTCGGCCGGGGTTTGAACTCACAACCTACCGATCTCAGGGCGGACACTCTAACCCAGGGGTCACCAACGTGGTGCCCGCGGGCACCAGGTAGCCCGTAAGGACCAGATGAGTAGCCCGCTGGCCTGTTCTAAAAATAGCTCAAATAGCAGCACTTACCAGTGAGCTGCCTCTATTTTTTGAATTGTATTTATTTACCAGCAAGCTGGTCTCGCTTTGCTCGACATTTTTAATTCTAAGAGAGACAAAACTCAAATAGAATTTGAAAATCCAAAAAAATATTTTAAAGACTTGGTCTTCACTTGTTTAAATAAATTCATAAATTTTTTTACTTTGCTTCTTATAACTTTCAGAAAGACAATTTTAGAGAAAAAATACAACCTTAAAAATGATTTTAGGATTTTTAAACACATATACCTTTTTACCTTTTAAATTCCTTCCTCTTCTTTCCTGACAATTTAAATCAATGTTCAAGTAAAAAATTTTTTATTATTGTAAAGAATAATAAATACATTTTAATTTAATTCTTCATTTTAGCTTCTGTTTTTTCGACGAAAAATATTTGTGAAATATTTCTTCAAACTTATTATGATTAAAATTCAAAAAAATTATTCTGGCAAATCTAGAAAACCTGTAGAATCAAATTTAAATCTTATTTCAAAGACTTTTGAATTTCTTTTAAAATTTTTGTTCTGGAAAATATAAAAGAAATAATGATTTTTCTTTGTTAGACATATAGCTTGGTCCAATTTGTTATATATTCTAACAAAGTGCAGATTGGATTTTAACCTATTTAAAACATGTCATCAAAATTCTAAAATTAATCTGAATCAGGAAAAATTACTAATGATGTTCCATAAATTCTTTTTTTAATTTTTTCAAAAAGATTCGAATTAGCTAGTTTTTCTCTTCTTTTTTTCGGTTGAATTTTGAATTTTAAAGAGTCGAAATTGGAGATAAACTATGTTTCAAAATGTAATTGTCATTTTTTTCGTGTTTTCTCCTCTTTTAAACCGTTCAATTAAGTGTGAATATCATTAATTATTAATAATAACATAGAGTTAAAGGTAAATTGAGCAAATTGGCTATTTCTGGCAATTTATTTAAGTGTGTATCAAACTGGTAGCCCTTCGCATTAATCACTACCCAAGAAGTAGCTCTTGGTTTCAAAAAGGTTGGTGACCCCTGCTCTAACCACTAGGCCACTGAGTATGCCAATTTAGTAGGCCAATTTAGTGGGTATTTACCAAAAGGTAAATACCCACTAAATTGTTTCAATGTTTGCTAGTTTTTTTTCTTGCACAACCTTTGTAACTCCGTACAAATCAGAGATTTTAAAACCCAAATTGAGGTGTCACGTGCCTTCAAAAAAGTAATAAGTCCTCCCTACACGTTGTTCATGCGCTAAACCTTCTGATGCGCTTCCGTTTCCTCGACTTGCAGTATTTCACCAGCAGTCCCAACGTGATCGCCGTGAACAGCACGATCACGACGATACCAATGATGTAGTTCGCTTTCTTTGGTCGATGACACATCTCTCGGCTTACTTTTTTGATATTGACCGGTTCCGAGTCATCCTGGAGAACGCAGGTGACTGTCTCGATGTCGGGCACCACCACGGCTGAGTGCTGGACCAAGTACAGGAAGCCGAGGTTGCTGCAGCAGTTGAGAGGGTTGGAACCCACGTAGAGCGTTTTCAGCGAGCGTTCCAGAGCGACCATGGTGCTGTGCTCTAGAGTGACTAAACTGTTGTTCTGCAGATTAAGAGTTTCTATGGACGACTCACTGGTCAAAGTGGGGAGACTGGTCAACTGGTTGGTGGACAGGTCTACGAGTTTGAGGCTCGTCAAGGAGGAAATGTCCGTGTTCAGCTTGGAAATGTTGTTTTCCCTTAGGAACAGGTGGATTAGGGTGTGCTCAAGACCGGACAGAGAGTCAGGATGCATTTCCAAACCGGGATTGAGGGACAAGTCCAGCAGGCTCAGACGGGTGCCAGCAAATGCCCTCAAAGGTAAACTATTTAGGTTGTTCTGAGAAAGGTAAAGTGACTTTAGATTGGGAATGCAAGAGAAAGAGACACAGTCTGGAGGGTGGATGTGGTTGGGGTCCGACGGAGATGGTTTTGTATCCAAGGGACAGACTTTCAGGTTGTTTTCCTGGAGCTGCAGGAGGTTTAGACTTGGAAGTTTTTGGAATGTTTCCTGTTCAAGGGTGCTAAGGTCGTTTCCTTGTAGTAAAAGCTGTCGCAAGGATTGTAGAGTAGCTTCGCCGAATGAAAGTCTCTGTAAAGAATTATAGTTGAGGTTGATGATTGTCACTGCGGGTAGAAGGTTTTTATCGCCGATCGAAAACGAGTCTATGCAGTTGTTGCTCACGTTCAGCACCTCCAGGGATGTCATCGTGTGGAAAAAGGACTGCGGTGTGTCCTTGAGTTGGTTGTAACTCAAGTCTAAGTATCTCAGGTGATTTAAAACCACACGGGTCTTCGTTTCTAGCATGTCGGTCATGTTGATGCTCTGCAGCTGGTTGTGTGAAAGGTCTAGATGTCGGATGGTGTTGTTTGCTGGGAGGAGCGGAAAGCGAGCCAGCTTGTTCTCACTCAAATCCAGAAATACTAGGTCGTACACGTCGGTCGATCTCGTGCTCTGGAAAATCTCAACACTGTTCTGGTTGAGGTTTAACACTTTTAACCGACTCAGGTTAAAGTCCGTGATACACGTGATGGAGTTTTTGGACAAGTCGAGCTCAGTGAGATGATCCAGAGAGTCGAAGGCGCCGTCTTCGATCTCTAAAATGACGTTGTTGTGGAGGCTGACTTTCCTCAAGGACAAAGCTCCCCTGAAAGTGTTTTGTGCTATTTTGGTGATGCTGTTACTGTCCAAGGACAGCTCCAGCAGTGACGGAGAGTCCGCGATTAAGAAATCGGACATCCCGGTGTACAACCCGTTGCTCGACAGATCAAGAGTCTCCACAGCTGCGAGAGTCCCAATTTTGGTTTTGGAGAGCGCGAAGACATTCAGGTGATTACCGGCCAGATCCAGGACTTTAAGATCAGTCATGTTTTCAAAGAGTCCGGGCTGGATGAAGAGGATCTTGTTTGAGTTGAGGTTGAGGTGACGGAGGTCCGTTCGATACGCCAGGGTTTCCAGGGTGAGGTTCTGCACCTGGTTGTGCGAGAGGTCCAGCGTTTGAACGCCCGGGGGGAGGTTGATGGGGGCGCTGGTAAGGCTCAGATCACTGCAGACAACCACACTCATCTGGACCTGCCAACAAAAAGACCGTATGGTATGTCAGAGGGTTTATTACATTGGTCCAATAAAAATCGCAATTCTCCAATTTAGAAACACAACAGCCAAGATGGAATACCTTTTAGTGTGGAGACACCCCTTTCTTTGCCATGTTCTCCCCCCTGGCACATTGAAATATTTATTATACTTATTGAGTTTAGAATTAAAACCACATGGCTAGAGAACACCCCCCGCCGCACCCCCTTAATGTCTCCTAGTCCAAAAACAGCCCATAAAACTGTCTCCATCTCTGATTTCTCACTAAGGCCGTGAAAGCTTTTCTTGGCATATTTGTGGTTTGATGAAAAGTGCTCACCGCTTACACAATACCTGCAGAGGGTAACATTTAGCGTCTATAAATTTTAATCAAACCTCGGAAATACAAGAACTAACTTTTACAGGTTTTAACAAAACAAACCTCCCTTGTATTGATCCTTTGTTTACATGAGCATTTCTTAAAGGCCTACTGAAAGCCACTACTACCAACCACGCAGTCTGATAGTTTATATATCAATGATGAAATCTTAACATTGCAACACATGCCAATACGGCCGGGTTAACTTATAAAGTGCAATTTTTAATTTCCCGCTAAACTTCCGGTTGAAAACGTCTATGTATGATGACGTATGCGCGTGACGTCAGTAGTTAAACGGAAGTATTCGGACACCATTGTATCCAATACAAAAAAGCTCTGTTTTCATCTCAAAATTCCACAGTATTCTGGACATCTGTGTTGGTGAATCTTTTGCAATTTGTTTAATGAACAATGAAGACTGCAAAGAAGAAAGTTGTAGGTGGGATCGGTGTATTAGCGGCTGGCTATAGCAACACAACCAGGAGGACTTTGACTTGGATAGCAGACGCGCTAGCCGACGCTAGCCGCCGACCGCACGGATGATCGGGTGAAGTCCTTCGTCCTTCCATCGATCGCTGGAACGCATGTGAGCACGGGTGTTGATGAGCAGATGAGGGCTGGCTGGCATAGGTGGAGCGCTAATGTTTTTATTATAGCTCTGTGAGGTCCCGTTGCTAAGTTAGATTCAATGGCGTCGTTAGCAACAGCATTGTTAAGCTTCGCCAAGCTGGAAAGCATTAACCGTGTATTTACAGGTCCACGGTTTAATAGTATTGTTGATTTTCTGTCTATCCTTCCAGTCAGGGATTTATTTATTTTGTTTCTATCTGCATTTAAGCACGATGTTATCACGTTAGCTCCGTAGCTAAAGTGCTTCACCAATGTATTGTCGTGGAGATAAAAGTCACTGTGAATGTCCATTTCGCGTTCTCGACTCTCATTTTCAAGAGGATATAGTATCCGAGGTGGTTTAAAATACAAATCCGTGATCCACAATAGAAAAAGGAGAAAGTGTGGAATCCAATGAGCCAGCTTGTACCTAAGTTACGGTCAGAGCGAAAAAAGATGCGTCCTGCACTGCACTCTAATCATTCACTCTCACTTTCCTCATCCACAAATCTTTCATCCTAATTTGAGCCAGCTGGCTCAAATTAATGGGGTAATCGTCGCTTTCTCGGTCCGAATCGCTCTCGCTGCATTGTAAACAATGGGGAAATGTGAGGAGCCCTTCAACCTGTGACGTCACGCTACTTCCGGTACAGGCAAGGCTGTTTTTTTATCAGCGACCAAAAGTTGCGAACTTTATCGTCGATGTTCTCTACTAAATCCTTTCAGCAAAAATATGGCAATATCGCGAAATGATCAAGTATGACACATAGAATGGATCTGCTATCCCCGTTTGAATAAAAACATTTCATTTCAGTAGGCCTTTAAAGACCCCTAACAATACCGTAGCATTAAAAACAGCAGTCTTACCATGATTTGATTAACGTGGACCCCGACTTAAACAAGTTGAAAAACTTATTCGGGTGTTACCATTTAGTGGTCAATCGTACGGAATATGTACTGTCGTGTGCAATCTACCAATAAAAGTTTCAATCAATAAATCAATCATTCAGTATGCAAAAACCCCCACAAAAAAACAGAGGGTCTTCTTCTGGTTAACAGTCAAAACACTAATGCCGAAAATTTTTTGTAGCGTTCATGCTGTCGTTGTGGCTTGTGCAGCCCTTTGAGACACTTGTGATTTAGGGCTATATAAATAAACATTGATTGATTGATTGATACCAATGCTGCCTGAGGCTGAGCCAAACAGTGGCCACGATACTGTACAGCGTCTTGTCTAGTGGCCAATACTACAGTAATATTGATATTTTCAGTTCATTTAGCCCTTTTTTATGCTTGATCACGCTTCATTTAAGGCGGAAGTGCATAGCATATGCTTTGTTAGCGATAACACAAAGCTAAGATATGGATGTTGTGTTCAAAAAGTTGAGCATGTATTGATGGATCTACATTGTACTGTATTGGTTTTAGCATCTTTAATTTACGAAATGTATGGAAGTGGCCTGTGCAGGCTTACATTTTTCACTGGAAAATGTTTCTAGACCAGAAAAACAAAACAAAACGTCGTAGCGTTAATACGGAATAACGCGAGTCAACGTCGCAAAAATGGATTTTAAATACGCCATAAAAGGACTACAGACGGAAATCAGCATGGTGCTAAATCTGGTGCAGCCATCTTCTTAATATAACTGCACATTGTCCTTCAAATAAACAAATACATACAAACAAATAATCTGAGCTCTTGCACAATTACAGATAGTACCCGAACAATAAGCTGGGCTAAGTATTAGCTTCTCGATTCCCCCAAGTCGTTCCGAAGTTTGTTTGCTTTGCTTCCGTCTTCTTCTGTTATCTCGTTCCCGATTGGCTATTAATTAATTCAATGTGGGAGTCGGCCCTTTATTGACTGAACATAAATTAGCATTGTCGGGGAAAAAAAAATCGTAGTTAGCTTTGATTGATTGATTGAAACTTTTATTAGTAGATTGCACAGTACAGTACATATTCCGTACAATTGACCACTAAATGGTAACACCCTAATACGTTTTTCAACTTGTCCACATTAATCAATTCATGCTACGTCATTAATCTGAAAGAGGGACATTAGTGACTATCTATCTGTACATGTGCACCACTGTATTCATCGCCACCCGCTGGCCTGATATGCACATTACATCTCTTCACACATGCTTTTTTTGGCCCAGAGATCACTTTATTGTGCTTCAAAAAACAGCAAAAAAGGAGAAAAAAACCCATTTTTTTAGGGTGTTGTCATGTTCGTTCTTACTCAACATGACTTATTGCGCACTTTATGAGCCACCAGTGAGTCGCTTTCTGGTCATTAGTGAGTATTTCCTTGGAAACGCAGGAAGCAGAGTGAGTTCCCAGATTGTCACCCAATTACAACAACTACTGTCGGTAATTTAAGAGGGGTCACAAAGTATTTCAACAGTGTTTGGCTTTTCACCGTTTCAGGGAAGCAGCGCTCGGATTGTTAGGTACTTCGTCTTCGCGGTTGCCGTGTCGTTAAAATAAACCTTGCTATGTGTTTATGTTTCCTAAAAGAATAATAATAATACAGGAATGTGCAAGAGAAGATGTGTGAACGCGACTTACCGTGCGGCATGGAGGGCGGTGGCGGGGCGGGCGAGCGGCGGACGCCATGCACACCACGATGAGCGGGAGGAGCAGCGGGAAGGTGGCCATGTTGCTGCGGCACAAGGATCAATCATGAATAGACACAAGAGCAGGATGCGAGCTGGGAGTTGATACAGGCCTCGCGAAAAGGAAGCCAAAGGGAAGTAGAGCTTCTGGTTGACTTTTGACTGAGCTATTTATGCCCTGGCTCGCATCATACAAGGGGCTTTTTCTCTTTTATAAACTGGTTCTGCAGAAAGGGGATGACTTTACAAATGAAACCATTGTCATTTGTTTACTTTTTGATCTTGTGAGGATCTCTGTGTGCGAGTCTTTGTTCATTATTTTAGTGGCAACCTGCCATGGTCATCTTTGACAACATAATCCAAAGATCCTCTATATGACAGGATGATACCCAAACTGTCTTTTCACAACCCACTAGTCAAAGATCCCATATGTGACAGGATTCCGCTGTTTTTAAGGACCTCCTGTCAAAAACGCTAGTCAAAGATCCTCTATGTAACAGGAGGACTGCTGTTTTTAGGGCCGACTGTCAAAAACGCTAGTCAAAGATCCTCTATGTAACAGGAGGACTGCTGTTTTTTAGAACCTACAGTCAAAAACGCAAGTCAAAGATCCTCTAAGTGTCAGGATCACCTGGCTGTTTTATAGGACCTACTGTCAAAAACGCTGGTCAAAGAGCCCCAATGTGACAGGAATACTTTGCTGTTTTTAAGGACCTACTATCAAAAACACTAGACAACAGTGTGACAGGAGGACTCTGCTGTTTTTAGGTATTTACTGTCAACAACTCCAGTAGAAGATCCCCTCCCAATGTGACAGGACCACGCTGCTGTTTTTAAGGATCTACTGTCAAAAAACGCTAGTCAAAGATCCTCTATGTAACAGGAGGACTGCTGTTTTTAGGGCCGACTGTCAAAAACGCTAGTCAAAGATCCTCTATGTAACAGGAGGACTGCTGTTTTTTAGAACCTACAGTCAAAAACGCAAGTCAAAGATCCTCTAAGGGTCAGGATCACCTGGCTGTTTTATAGGACCTACTGTCAAAAACGCTGGTCAAAGATCCCCAATGTGACAGGAATACTTTGCTGTTTTTAAGGACCTACTATAAAAAACACTGGACAACAGTGTGACAGGAGGACTCTGCTGTTTTTAGGTATTTACTGTCAACAACTCCAGTAGAAGATCCCCTCCCAATGTGACAGGACCACGCTGCTGTTTTTAAGGATCTACTGTCAAAAAACGCTAGTCAAAGATCCTCTATGTAACAGGAGGACTGCTGTTTTTTTAGAACCTACAGTCAAAAACGCAAGTCAAAGATCCTCTAAGTGTCAGGATCACCTGGCTGTTTTATAGGACCTACTGTCAAAAACGCTGGTCAAAGAGCCCCAATGTGACAGGAATACTTTGCTGTTTTTAAGGACCTACTATCAAAAACACTAGACAACAGTGTGACAGGAGGACTCTGCTGTTTTTAGGTATTTACTGTCAACAACTCCAGTAGAAGATCCCCTCCCAATGTGACAGGACCACGCTGCTGTTTTTAAGGATCTACTGTCAAAAAACGTTAGTTAAAGATCCTCCATCTGACAGGAATACTTTTCTACTGCCACGAACACGAGTGAAGAATCCTCTATATGACAGGACCACCCTGCTGTTTTTAAGGACATACTTACAAAAAACGCTAGTCAAAGATCCCAAAGTGACAGGAACACTTTGCTGTTTTTTTTTTAAGGACCTACTGCCACAAACACAAGTTTTATGACAGGACCACCCTGCTGTTTTTAAGGACATACTATCAAAAACACTAGTCAAATATCCCCAGCGTGACAGGAGGAGTCTGCTGTTTTTAGGCATCTACTGTCAAAAACTCCAATTGAAGATCCCCTCCCAATGTGACAGGACCCCGCTGCTGTTTTTAAGGATGTACTGTCAAAAAATGCGAGTTAAAGATCCTCCATCTGACAGGAATACTTTTCTGTTAATGTACCTACTGAGGGAAGAATCCTCTATATGACAGGACCACCCTGCTGTTTTTGAGGACAAACTAAGAAAAAACGCTAGTCAAAGATCCCAAAGTGACAGGAACGCTTTGCTGTGTTTTTTTTTAAGGACCTACTGCCACAAACACAAGTTTTATGACAGGACCACCCTGCTGTTTTTAAGGACCTACTATCAAAAACACTAGTCAAATATCCCCAGCGTGACAGGAGGACTCTGCTGTTTTTAGGTATCTACTGTCCAAAACTCCAGTTAAAGATCCCCTCCCAATGTGACAGGACTACCGTGCTGTTTTTAAGGATCTACTGTCAAAAAACGCTAGTTAAAGATCCTCCATCCGACAGGAATACTTTTCTGTTAAGTACCTACTGAGTGTAGAATCCTCTATATGACAGAACCACCCTGCTATTTTTAAGGACATACTTACAAAAAACGCTAGTCAAAGACCCCAAAGTGACAGGAACACTTTGCTGTTTTTTTAAGGACCTACTGCCACAAACACAAGTTTTATGACAGGACCACCCTGCTATTTTTAAGGACCTACTATCAAAAACACTAGTCAAATATCCCCAGCGTGACAGGAGGACTCTGCTGTTTTTAGGTATCTACTGTCAACAACTCCTGTTAAAGATCCCCTCCCAATGTGACAGGACTACCGTGCTGTTTTTAAGCATCTACTGTCAAAAAACGCTAGTTAAAGATCCTCCATCTGACAGGAATACTTTTCTGTTAAGTACCTGCTGAGTGAAGAATCCTCTATATGACAGAACCACCCTGCTGTTTTTAAGGACATACTTACAAAAAACGCTAGTCAAAGATCCCAAAGTGACAGGAGCGCTTTGCTGTGTTTTTTTTAAGGACCTACTGCCACAAACACAAGTTTTATGACAGGACCACCCTGCTGTTTTTAAGGACCTACTATCAAAAACACTAGTCAAATATCCCCAGCGTGACAGGAGGACTCTGCTGTTTTTAGGTATTTACTGTCAACAACTCCAGTTGAAGATCCCCTCCCAATGTGACAGGACCACGCTGCTGTTTTTAAGGATCTACTGTCAAAAAACGCTAGTTAAAGATCCTCCATCTGACAGGAATATTTTTCTGTTAAGTACCTACTGAGTGAAGAATCCTCTATATGACAGGACCACCCTGCTGTTTTTAAGGACATACTTACAAAAAACGCTAGTCAAAGATCCCAAAGTGACAGAAACTATTTGCTGTTTTTTAAGTACATACTGCCACAAACAAGTTTTATGACAGGACCACCCTGCTGTTTTTAAGGACCTACTATCAAAAACACTAGTCAAATATCCCCATCGTGACAGGAGGACTCTGCTGTTTTTAGGTATTTACTGTCAACAACTCCAGTTAAAGATCCCCTCCCAATGTGACAGGACCACCGTGCTGTTTTTAAGGATCTACTGTCAAAAAACGCTAGTTAAAGATCCTCCATCTGACAGGAATACTTTTCTGTTAAGTACCTGCTGAGTGAAGAATCCTCTATATGACAGAACCACCCTGCTGTTTTTAAGGACATACTAACAAAAACGCTAGTCAAAGATCCCAAAGTGACAGAAAGTATTTGCTGTTTTTTAAGTACATACTGCCACAAACAAGTTTTATGACAGGACCACCCTGCTGTTTTTAAGGACCTACTATCAAAAACACTAGTCAAATATCCCCAGCGTGACAGGAGGACTCTGCTGTTTTTAGGTATTTACTGTCCAAAACGCCAGTTAAAGATCCCCTCCCAATGCGACAGGACTACCGTGCTGTTTTTAAGGATCTACTGTCAAAAAACGCTAGTTAAAGATCCTCCATCTGACAGGAATACTTTTCTGTTAAGTACCTGCTGAGTGAAGAATCCTCTATATGACAGAACCACCCTGCTGTTTTTAAGGACATACTTACAAAAAACGCTAGTCAAAGATCCCAAAGTGACAGGAGCGCTTTGCTGTGTTTTTTTTTAAGGACCTACTGCCACAAACACAAGTTTTATGACAGGACCACCCTGCTGTTTTTAAGGACCTACTATCAAAAACACTAGTCAAATATCCCCAGCGTGACAGGAGGACTCTGCTGTTTTTAGGTATTTACTGTCAACAACTCCAGTTGAAGATCCCCTCCCAATGTGACAGGACCACGCTGCTGTTTTTAAGGATGTACTGTCAAAAAATGCGAGTTAAAGATCCTCCATCTGACAGGAATATTTTTCTGTTAAGTACCTGCTGAGTGAAGAATCCTCTATATGACAGAACCACCCTGCTGTTTTTAAGGACATACTTACAAAAAACGCTAGTCAAAGATCCCAAAGTGACAGGAGCACTTTGCTGTGTTTTTTTTTAAGGACCTACTGCCACAAACACAAGTTTTATGACAGGACCATCCTGCTGTTTTTAAGGACCTACTATCAAAAACACTAGTCAAATATCCCCATCGTGACAGGAGGACTCTGCTGTTTTTAGGTATTTACTGTCAACAACTCCAGTTAAAGATCCCCTCCCAATGTGACAGGACCACCGTGCTGTTTTTAAGGATCTACTGTCAAAAAACGCTAGTTAAAGATCCTCCATCTGACAGGAATACTTTTCTGTTAAGTACCTGCTGAGTGAAGAATCCTCTATATGACAGAACCACCCTGCTGTTTTTAAGGACATACTAACAAAAACGCTAGTCAAAGATCCCAAAGTGACAGAAAGTATTTGCTGTTTTTTAAGTACATACTGCCACAAACAAGTTTTATGACAGGACCACCCTGCTGTTTTTAAGGACCTACTATCAAAAACACTAGTCAAATATCCCCAGCGTGACAGGAGGACTCTGCTGTTTTTAGGTATTTACTGTCCAAAACGCCAGTTAAAGATCCCCTCCCAATGCGACAGGACTACCGTGCTGTTTTTAAGGATCTACTGTCAAAAAACGCTAGTTAAAGATCCTCCATCTGACAGGAATACTTTTCTGTTAAGTACCTGCTGAGTGAAGAATCCTCTATATGACAGAACCACCCTGCTGTTTTTAAGGACATACTTACAAAAAACGCTAGTCAAAGATCCCAAAGTGACAGGAGCGCTTTGCTGTGTTTTTTTTTAAGGACCTACTGCCACAAACACAAGTTTTATGACAGGACCACCCTGCTGTTTTTAAGGACCTACTATCAAAAACACTAGTCAAATATCCCCAGCGTGACAGGAGGACTCTGCTGTTTTTAGGTATTTACTGTCAACAACTCCAGTTGAAGATCCCCTCCCAATGTGACAGGACCACGCTGCTGTTTTTAAGGATGTACTGTCAAAAAATGCGAGTTAAAGATCCTCCATCTGACAGGAATATTTTTCTGTTAAGTACCTGCTGAGTGAAGAATCCTCTATATGACAGAACCACCCTGCTGTTTTTAAGGACATACTTACAAAAAACGCTAGTCAAAGATCCCAAAGTGACAGGAGCACTTTGCTGTGTTTTTTTTTAAGGACCTACTGCCACAAACACAAGTTTTATGACAGGACCACCCTGCTGTTTTTAAGGACATACTATAAAAAACGCCACGACAAGAGAACGCTGCTATTTTTAGTCATCTGCTGTGATGTCACATCCCAAACAACAGCGCCGTCCTTCCTAAGGACAACAAAAACATTTACCTGACTCCCAGCAGAGTTGTCGTCCTCCCAGCGGTTCCTGACCACGTTGATTTCACATCCTCAGCTGCGCACACACACACACACACAAACACACACACACACACAAAAACAAAAATAGTTTTGACAGCGACTACTAGGAACCAAAAGACTGCAGTCTCTCTCACAGCTGACTCGGACTGATGGTTCCAGCCATCAACATCCTGTGAGAACATCCTGAAAAAAAGGGGCCAGGCCTCGCCAAAGCCCCCCTCCCCTCCATCCAAGACCACCCCTTGCTCCCTCCTTCTCCTAAAAAAGGGGCCCTCATTTCAAGAAGACCGACCCTCCTCTCATCACTACCATGCGCACTTCTCCCTGCTACAATACAAAAGTCCAATAGGAATTTGGGGCATTTTAGAGTCGCAGGTCACATCTGCTTTCGCCTTTTTTTTATTATTTTTTTTAGAAAAGCTTACTTTTTATTTGTCAAGTCATCATATTTGTCTTGACTACAAAAACGGCAAAACAAGGGAAGCAAACAGTCAATGAACAACAATGGCTATAGATTGGAAGTGCATGTTAAAAGGTTTTCCAATCAATGGTTGCCAATTTAAGTTGCTAAAAAGCGACAAAACATATTTAAATGAAAATATAAACCAGATAGGTCTTACCTGCTCGGCAACTCTGCACACTTTCAGTCTCACAATCGACACCTGTTTTGTTGAGGTTTGCTGTTCAGGTGACAAAAACATTAAATCTCTTAACTACAAATTTCCCGGGATTCCCAACCGCGTGTCTAAACATTAAACAGCGTCCTCTGCCGGTCAGACCAAGACATTGCATTGAGCAGCTACTTTCTCTTTAGCAAGGTTTGTGTCAAAATCTTTGGATTCCCCTTTTACGCTACGGAAAGAAAAATATATTCCCAAGATAAGTCATAACTATGGCATAAAATAAAAATCTACATTTTGTTATCATCATTTTGAGATAAGTCAATTATGAGATAAAAAAGTATACATTTTGAGATAGGTCGTAATTATGACATAAGGTGTCGAAATCATGAAATGAAAGTAAACATTTTGATAAAGTCATGATTTTGAGATAAGTCAATTACGAGATCAGTCATAATTTTGAGAGAAGTCATAATTATGGCATAAAAAGCAAATTTTTAGAGTAAAAGTTTTAAGATAAGTGATCTATAAAATAAGTGAAAATGTTAAGTCATATTTTGAGATAAATCTTAATTATGAGGTGAGGTAAACATTTTGAGATACTCATAATAACTTCAACATTTACATTCAATTATGAGATTAAAAAAAAAGACAAAATGTTGATATACTGGATATTCATAATTAAGGCATAAAAAGTAAAACATTTTAGAGTCAAAGTTTTAAGATAAGTCAACTATAAAATAAGTGAAAATGTTAATAGTCATATTTTAAGATGAATCGAGATAAAGTTAACATTTTGAGATTGTCATAATAATTTAAATATTTGAGATGAGTCAATTATGAGATTAAAAAAAGGTAACATTTTGAGATGGTTATTTTGAAATAAAAAGTTGACAATTTTGAGATATGGTCAACATTTTGAGATAAGTTCACTATAATAAAAAATATATATATATATATATATATATATATATATATATTACAAGTATATTATATATATATATATATATATATATATATATATATATATATATATATATATATATATATATATATATATATATATATATATATATATATATATATATATATGTAAGTTTAAGTTTTAGATAAATCATAATCATAAGATAAAATGTAGAAATTTCAAGATAGTCAACATTTTGCTATAAATTAATTATGAGATATAAAGTTAACATTTTGAGATAGTCATGATAATTTAAATATTTGAGATAAGTCAATTATGAGATAAAAAAGTTAACATTTTGAGATGGTCATAATTTTGAAAAAGTTGACAATTTTGAGATATTGTCAACATTTTGAGATAAGTTCACTATAATAAAAAAATATATATATATATATAAAATATATTATAAATACATACATATATATATATATATATATATATATATATATATATATATATATATATATACACATATACATATATACACATATACATATATATATATATATATATATATATATATATATATATATATATATATATATATATATATATATATATATATATATATATATATATATGTGTTTAAGTTTTAGACAAATCATAATTATAAGATGGATAGACAAGATAGTCCAAATTTTGATATAAGTTAATTATGAGATAAAAAGTTTACATTTTGAGATAGTCATCATTTTGAGATAAGTCATAAATATGAGTTAAAAAGTTGACATTTTGAGATTGCCAACATTTTGAACTAAGTCAATTATGAGATTTAAAAAAAAGGAAAAAATGTTGATATACTGTAGTCATAATTTTGAAATAAGATAGTCATAATTAAGATTTAGTTGTCAAAAATGTTAAAGATAGTCATAACTGAAATAAGTCAACATTTTGAGATAAGTCCACTATAATAAAAAAGTATATATATATATATATATATATATATATATATATATATATATATATATATATATATATATATATTTTATATATATATATATATATATATATATATATATATATATATATATATATATATATATATTATGTTTAAGTTTTAGATATATCATAATTATAAGATAAAATGTAGACATTTCCAGATAGTCATAATTTGGATATGTTAATTATGAGATAAAAAGTTTACATTTTGAGATATAGTCATCATTTTGAGATAAGTCATAAAGATGAGTTTAAAAATTGACATTTTGAGATTGCCAACATTTTGAAATAAGTCAATTGTGAGATAAAAAAAAAAAAAGACAAACTGTTGATATACTGTAGTCATAATTTTGAAATAACTCATTATGAGATCAAAAGTCAAAAATGTTGATAGTCATAATTGAGATTCAGTTATTTTTAAATCATATATAAATGAGGTAAGTCGACATTTTGAGTCAAAATTTTAAGTAAACTAAAATATAACAAGTCAAAAAGTTGATATAATTGACTTATCTCAAAATTATTAATGCCAAAAGATAAAAACTGACATTTTGATGTATTGTGTACATTTTGAGATAAATCAATTATGAGATTAAAAGTCTAACTTTTTTTTTTAAAGTATAATATTCAAAGTCCACATATTAGTGTCGTCATAATAACGGTAAGATAGTCATAACTGAGATAAAAGTCAACATTTTGAGATATGGTCATCATTTCGTGATGTCATAATTATGGGATAAAAAGGTTGGCCGTTTGAGATAGTCACAATTTGAGATAAGTCAACTATAAAATAACAAGTCCAAATATTGATGCAGTCATGAATTTCAATTATAAAACTAAAAAGTCAAAATGTTGAGATATAGTCATAAGATTAAGATAAATCATAGTTGAGACAAAAAAAAGTCGACTATTTGAGATGGAGCCATAATTTTGAGGCCAATCATAAATGAGATAAACATTTCTATTTATGGTGATAAAGTCAAAATAATCGAATAAAGTCAAAATTATAATTTTGTTTAGAAATATATTGACCTTTTTTTTTTTAAACATTTGATCAATATTATTGAAATGTAGAAACGTAATGTCATACTTGTTTAGCTGCCCTCTGGCGGCCGGGAGAAAAATGACACTTTGAAGGAATCCATTGGAGCTGCTTTCACTTTCGTTTGATGCCTAAAAAAACCCAACTGTGTGAAGAGACAAAAAAAAACAACAGACAAAATATGGCCAGAAATAGTTTTATATAAAATTTGAACAAGTGGATACAGAACGCATATTATGTGAATAAAAAAATACAATACAATAAAGGGAAAATAAATGAATCTTATCTTTTCTATCTTTAAAGCAGGATGTTTAAGTTAGCTGATGAAATGTAAAAGGCACTAAATGTACAACATTCCAGTTTTTTTGAAAACAGAGGCCAAGATCATTCCGAGATGACATTTTTTTTCAAAAACAAAAACAAAACAAAAAAATCACAGGGCGTTTTTGTCTTCCACAGTCGAGACGTAGTGCAGGTATTTTCTTTCTTTTTTTGTCTTTTCTACAACATCGCAAAGCAAACAACAACACGCCATATAGAAGAACTGTCCAGCGAGAAGAGAGCTAGCGCGGTTTTTACGACTTTGTCATTTCCCCCGTCGTTTGGAGTTTACGTCACTACACCTGGGACAACAGCACGACTACACACCACCACCTGGCACAAGCAAAAGCGCGGCGACTTAGCGGTTTGGAAATAAAAATAACAACAGACACACAAAAAAAAAAAGAATTCGCTATTGTTTGTGATTTTTTTTGGTGACGGCGTAGCTCCCTGCTTACTAACAACAACAACAAAAAGATGTAAAAAACACACTTGGAAGACAAGAGTGAGTACAGAGTGTAGCGCTACTGCTTCGATACAACATGGACCACACTAACCGACCAACATTTTAATGTAACCACAGAGTTTTTATTTTATTTAAGAAAGATCGGACACAAAGATGGAACAAACGAGTGCTAACATGCTATGCTAACACGCACCTTCCTATTTTTCGCCTTCTAAAGAAGTATCGGAATCGGTATTTCAATAAAACATGTCGGACGCTAACCATCTTCTTATTTGTAAACGTTTAGTTCCGGAAATTTAAATGAGGCCAAGAAATTGTTCACGCTATTTTCAAGAAAGATCGGAAATGACGTTGGAACAAATGTGTGCTAACAGTTTCCAGCCTGTAACAACTTGCAATTTCCCGTCTTTTTCCTGCGTCAAATTGTCAATGTTTTGCCTTCGGAGGGCATGGATGACGTTAATGACCGACGTATGTTTAAAAAGGTCATGAAATGTACCTTTAGCCACGAAGTGTTCACTTTGTTTTAAGAAAGATCGAGAACTACAGTATGTCGCAGTGAACAATTACTAGCATGCTGCGCTAACAAGACCCTGGTGTTCACATTCCATCGCCACGAAGTGTTCACTTTGTTTTATGAAAGATCGGGAACTATGTCACAATGAACAATTGAAAGATCAGGAACTATGTCGCAGCGAACAATTACTAGCATGCTGAGCTAACAAGACCCTGGTGTTCACGTTCCATTACCCCGAAGTGTTCACTTTTGTTTTAAGAAAGATCGGGAACTATGTCGCAATGAACAATTGAATGATCGGGAACTATGTCGCAGTGAACAATTACTAGCATGCTGAGCTAACAAGACCCTGGTGTTCACCTTCCATCGCCCCAAAGTGTTCACTTTTCGCCCCAAAGTGTTCACTTCGTTTTATGAAAGATAGGGAACTATGTCGCAGCAAACAATTACTAGCTTGCTGCGCTAACAAGACCCTGGTGTTCACGTTCCATTGCCCCGAAGTGTTCACTTTTGTTTTAAGAAAGATCGGGAACTATGTCGCAATGAACAATCGAATGATCAGGAACTATGTCGCAGCAAACAATTACTAGCATGCTGCGCTAACAAGAACCTGATGTTCACATTCCATCGCCGTGAAGTGTTCACTTTGTTTTAAGAAAGATCGGGAACTATGTCGCAGTGAACAATTACTAGCATGCTGAGCTAACAAGACCCTGGTGTTCACCTACCATCGCCCCAAAGTGTTCACTTTGTTTTATGAAAGATGGGGAACTATGTCGGAGAAAACAATTACTAGCTTGCTGCGCTAACAAGACTCTGGTGTTCACATTCCATCGCCACGAAATGTTCACTTTGTTTTAAGAAAGATCGGGAACTATGTCGCAATGAACAATTGAAAGATCGGGAACTATGTCGCAGCGAACAATTACTAGCATGCTGCGCTAACAAGACCCTGATGTTCACATTCCATCGCCACAAAGTGTTCACTTTTTCTTAAGAAAGATCGGGAACTATGTCGCAGTGAACAATTACTAGCATGCTGCGCTAACAAGACCCTAGAGTTCACGTTCCATCGCCCCAAAGTGTTCACTTTGTTTTAAGAAAGATCGGAAACTATGTCGTAATGAGCAATTACTAGCATGTTGAGCTAACAAGACCCTGGTGTTCACGTTCCATTGCCCCAAAGTGTTCACTTTTGTTTTAAGAAAGATCTGAAACTATGTCGTAATGAGCAATTACTAGCATGCTGAGCTAACAAGACCCTGGTGTTCACGTTCCATTGCCCCGAAGTGTTCACTTTGTTTTAAGAAAGATCGGGAACTATGTCGCAGTGAACAATTACTAGCATGCTGCCCTAACAAGATCCTGGTGTTCACCTTCCATCGCCCCAAAGTGTTCACTTTGTTTTATGAAAGATCGGGAACTATGTCGTAAGGAACAATTACTAGCATGCTGAGCTAAAAAGACCCTGGTGTTCACGTTCCGTTGCCCCTAAGTGTTCACTTTGTTTTATGAAAGATCGGGAACTTTGTGGCAGTGAACAATTACTAGCATGCTGAGCTAACAAGACCCTGGTGTTCACGTTCCATTGCCCCAAAGTGTTCACTTTTGTTTTAAGAAAGATCGGAAACTATGTCGTAATGAGCAATTACTAGCATGCTGAGCTAACAAGACCCTGGTGTTCACATTCCATCGCCACGAAGTGTTCACTTTGTTTTAAGAAAGATTGGGAACTATGTCCCAGCGAACAATTACTAGCTTGTTGCGCTAACAAGACCCTGGTGCTCACGTTCCATCGCCCCGAAGTGTTCACTTTGTTTTAAGAAAGATCGGGAACTATGTCGCAGCGAACAATTACTAGCATGCTGAGCTAATAAGACCCTGGTGTTCACCTTCCATCGCCACAAATTGTTTTGAGAACAATCGGAAATTACGTTTGAACAAAATCACGCTAACACACCACCAACAAGGCCCGGGTGTTCTACTTCCTGCCTGTAAAAACTGGCATTGTCACTCTTTTTCAGCCTCTGAGGACATGAACAATGCTAATGACCAACTTTATTGTTAAAAGGTTAAAGAACGGAATTAGAAATGTTGGAACAAATGGGTGCTAACATGTTATGCTAACATGCTTAGCTATCGATATCCAGCGTGTAAGAGCTGGCTTTTTTCCACGTCAATGCGGTCGAAAGAAAGCAGCAAGGGTCAGGATGCAAACAACACCCCGATTCAAATTCTTGCCAGTAAAAACTAGAATTTTCTCGCTTTTCCCACCGTGTCCACTTGGCAATTTCTCACCTTGTGGGGTCACGAACGACACTAATGACCGACTTTTTTGTTAAAAAAAGACCTAGGCCTTAAAGTGTAAGTTTGTTTTCAGAAAGATCGGAAAATATGTCGGAACGCACGACTTGACTGCTGCGCTAACGAGGCTACTTTCCATCATTGTGTTGAAAGTGATTGTCGGGAGTATTTCATAACGGCAACATCGACTTTGGTTAAAAAGGTTTGAGGAACGAAACATGTTGGAACAAACATGCTAACATGCTAAGCTAACGAGCTATGCTCCAATATCAAATTCCGGCCTGTACGAGTTGGCGTTTTTCCACGTCCATGAAGTCAAAAAAAATCCAGAGAGGGACAGGAAGTCGACTTGTCCATTTAATTTGTAGCATCTGCACATTTTTTCGATAGCGTTGGCATTTTCTTAACCAAGCTTCACTCTTAATAACAATGTATTTCATTTTGGAGTGCTTATTACAATGCAGCTACTATTATCGTCTGGTGTTAATTGGAAGGTTGCCTACAGCCACGGCTGTTAACTCCATTGATTTTGGACCTATTTTGAGATAAGACAATTTTGAGACGAAATGTCCAAAATGTTGAGAGTCGTAGTTGGGATAAAAAGTCAACATTTCGAGATATTGTTATAATGTTCAATAAATAAGTAATAATTACAGTATGAAACAAAAAGTTGAAATTTTGAGATATAGTAAAAACTCTTACCGTATTTTTCGGACTATAAGTCGCAGTTTTTTTCATAGTTTTGCCTTATGAGTGAAATTATTAACACATTAGCGTAAAATATCAAATAATATTATTTAGCTCATTCACGTAAGAGACTAGACGTATAAGATTTCATGGGATTTAGCGATTAGGAGTGACAGATTGTTTGGTAAACGTATAGCATGTTCTATATGTTATAGTTATTTGAATGACTCTTACCATAATATGTTACGTTAACATAGCAGGCACGTTCTCAGTTGGTTATTTATGCCTCATATAACGTACAACTATTCAGCCTGTTGTTCACTATTCTTTATTTATTTTAAATTGCCTTTCAAATGTCTATTCTTGGTGTTGGGTTTTATCAAATACATTTCCCCAAAAAATGCGACTTATACTCCAGTGCGACTTATATGTTTTTTTCCTTCTTTATTTTGCATTTTCGGCAGGTGCGATTTATACTCCGGAGCGACTTATACTCCGAAAAACACGGTACTTATGAGTTCGTATTAATAAGTGGACCCAGACGCTCTCTGCTGACATCTGGTGGTTCATTTCCTTACTGCACTATGTCAACGTTGTATCGAAGAGTATAAGCGTGCCACTTTCTGCAAGCGCTTGGCAAATAATAATTAAGACTGTATGCGCAGTTGTGAAAAAAAAGACACACAAAAAGACACAAAAAATGTTGGAATGAGCGAGTTACAGTAAAGAGCACTACTTTACATTACGAGTGTTTCCTGTACAATTACTGTCAGCGTGGACGTTTACTGCAGCGGGGAATGACGACAAAGGCAGTTCAGACAGTTTTAAACACACACACACACACACACATTTCACATTAACAAAAGGAATTTGGCTTGAAATGCTTCAACAGAACAAAAAAAAAAAAACATTTTAAAGCTGGAACGTAAAAAAAAATGAATGAGATATTTGGCCCGTTTTTTTTTTTTTTTTGGATGACCGAGTTAGTAGATTGCATGCAAACAGTGTTTCAGTATTTTGCTATTCCCCCTCAAAGTGAGCGCTCGCTTCGGATTTTCCCCTCAGTGAAACGTACACAAAAACATTCAGAACAAAAATATTATTTTACAGATGACTACTTACATGTTTGATCTACGCAAGGACAAAAATTGCTCCGCTGAGGGGAAAACTTTGAATTAAAGAGACACAACAGCAACATGCCGGAAGGTTACACAACGTGCGTTCACAGTAACAACGTTAGCTTCCTGACGGCTGCATGCGTACAAGGTGGTTATTGTGTGGAGGATTTTTTTTTTTTTTTATAACAACATCAAAACATCACTCATTTGTTACTTTGATTTCCAACTGTACCTGAATGCAGCACCACAGTTTTCTTTTCGGCCGCCGGCATAAATAAATATATTTTCTGCGTGGTTACGTTTTTGTTTTTTTTGCAGATAAGTTAAGGGATGGGCATGATTAATTTAATCTAATCATGAGGGTTTTCTTTTTGTACCAACAAGCAAGTCACAGTCGGTTTCACTGCATGGCCATGACCAGTAGAGGGCGCCAAACCCCACAATGGAAGCAATAAAGTCGTCTGCCCTAACACTACCTTTAAAAATCAACAGAGGGCGACATTTTCCTTTGCAGAGTACATCATTAATTTGAAAAAACACTTTAATTTACTTGCAGTACAGTAGTTAAACATACTTTTTGCCTGGTGTAAAGACTGAAAAAACCCAGTAAAGAGCGCCATTTGCTCTTATTTGCATCAACTATCAAACTGTGGTACTCGTATTACTTATTATAAAAATTATATTAGACTTATACATATGAAATAATCGTACAAATGTATATACTTATCCCCTGAAAGTGAATTAGACTTGCTGAAATTTTGAATGTTTGACTTACGTCATTCAATCCAATTATTTGCAAGTATATAAGTCACATATTTGAAGTTAAACATTTTTTTTTGAGAGTGTACTTGGTGTGTAACGTTTGAGAACCACTATTTTGCCATGTGAAAATTAATTAAAAAGCCCTGGAAACATGTTTTATCTTTTTCTTTTAGCACCCCCCGCGACCCCGTAAGGGACAAGCGGTAGAAAAAGAAAGGATGGATGGATGGATTTTTAAAACCAGCAAATAGAGCCACATTCCTCTGTGTCGTCTGCAATTTACAGACCACCAGAGAGCGACATTTCCCTCTTTCTTTGCATTAGCAATTGAGATGTAACGCAGCTTTAACATTAAATACCAGATTTTTTTTTCAAAGATCTTTTGAAATTAATTAAAAAAACAAAAGAGGGGAGAATTTCCTTTCACTGTCATGCAAATGGTTTTCAATATTGTATGCCTTGTGTAATGCAACAAAAATAATGATACACATTTGTTGCATACCCATCCCTATTTGATCTACAATTTGTCCTTTTTTTCTACTATTTGCATTAAAAGTCACGGGTTAGAGCAAGAGGAAATGTCGAAAGGTTGTAGAAAATTCTGTGCCCGCTGGAAATGGTTCAACTCTTTTTTTTCTCAGGCTAATTCCATATTTCAATGCTGTTTTAACAGACGGATGGAGAACATGGATATGGTAGTGTTGAGTCTTTGCATCAAAGCACATAAAGAACATCGGCGTCATGCTTCCAGAGAACCAAAAACAAACACAAATCATTCAACTAAAACCATCCCTGTATGATAAAAAGGCTCACCCTTCCCGAGAGCAGCTGATAGAAGAGGTCTGATACTTTACTGTGGGGGTTTATTCTCTTTTTTGGGTTTTGGCGCCGCTGTCCCGGTCTGTTTCAGTTTTTGCGAATGTCAGCGTAGACCACCGGCTCCATTTTGTGGAAGGAGTTTCTGCTGCCCGAGTGATCCAACTGGACGTATATCACCGGGCCCTGTGATGAAGACAAGGAGTTGTCACGCCATCTTCAAAACCAAAGCATCCTGAAGTAAATCCACTTTTTTTTTTGGTTCCTGATGACAACCAAAGAGAGTAATTCGTGAAAGGGCGGAGTGGGACGTACGGTATGCGTTGGTCCCTCGGCTCCTACCTGGACTTGACCCGAGGGGCTGGTACTCCTGGGGCCCTGCAGCTTTGGCTCCGCCTTCTTTTTGGGCGGCGGAGGCGGAGAGCGCGTGCTTTCCAAGGTTATACAGCTAGTTTGTGCAGGGGGGAGCAGGGGGGTTACGGTTTGCCATGGTGTTGAGCGACCATTGTTGTTGCACGGTCGAAATGGGGAGACGAGAAAGGACAAATGATAGAGGGAGCGAGGGGGGAGGGGATGGGGGTTTGGACAAAGAGAAAAAAACGAGACACAAAAATAAAACAGTGAGAGATGAGCAAGTGATTGGAGAGCTGAGGCGTGATGAGAATGACGAATATGCAGCAAAAGACATTTGGGTAGTTTTGTTGCATTTTATTTTCTTTACCAGGGGTGAGCAAACTTTGGCCCCCCACATCACTTGGTCTGCCTCCTGCAAATAAAACCTCAAAAAGGAGTGGACTAATGATGCTCTTCCACTGCACAGTACCGACTGGGTCTCTACTCGCTTCGCTGGTTGTCCGTTTTCAAAAACCGTACCGCGTTGATCGATGGAAAACGAGAATGTATGTCCCAAGAGACCTGGGGCCTCATGCACGTACCGTACGCCCTTTCTCACGGCAAAGTTGAGATGTAACAAAACTGACGTTGACGTGGAAATGAGTGCTGCTTCACGGCAACTTCGTGGCCGTTGTACGCACATTAAAAGAGGCTGTGGACTAGGGTTGGGTATCGAGTATCGAGTATCGATTGGAACCGGGACTAACTTTCCGATTCTCCCGGAATCGTTCAAAAGTTTAAATTTCGATTCCTAGTTTCGATACCCAGTCCGCCGACCGGAAAAAAAGAATAAGTCCGCCGACCCGAAGAAGAAGCCGCTGAACACCAACGAAGAAGCGCCCACCGCCGGAAGTGTTAGCATAGCCGAGCCTATGTAGCCGAGCAAGCCAGTCAAGCATGGATAGCGGGCATCGGCGGTCGAAAGTGTGGCTTTATTTTACTAAAAAAAAAAAAGAAATATCGGCGAAATGTAACACGTGCGACAGGACTGTTTCGTGCTTAGGAGGGTGCACGTCGAACATGATGAAGCACCTCCGAGTTCATGGAGTACAAATAAATGCGTGTCCCGTCTTCGACGCACTGCGCCGACCGTCCTCCTCTGGCTCCGACGCCCAGCCTGGCAACTCGGTGACTGCACTGCAGTCCGAATCCGGTAAGTAAAACAATATGTATGCAATAAATAATGTGTTTTGTGCCAACGTTGAGGCAGCTAACAAATTAGCCCGCTTATTTTTTCATAGACAATTTACAACCTGCTAGCCAGGCTCCGCGATGTGCTCAGCGTAGTCCGTTCAGCGTAGTCCGTTCACCGTAGCAGCAATGGGGAAGATGTCGGTGCCACAGACGGAAGAGTGCCACAGAAAGGTCACTGCACACATAGTCAAAAGACTGCATCCCTTTTCCGAGGTGGAATCTCCAACATTTAGGTTAGTTAAGCAATAACGTTAGAGCTAAGCTAATTGATACTGGGCTAAACAGTAACAGCAACATTACATGTTTGTTTATGTTTGCAGGGATATGGTGAAAACTCTCAACCCAAAATACATACCACCTTCCAGGGACTACCTGTCAAACACATTGATCCCGGCATGGTACAAGAAGAATCGGAGCCGAGAATCGTCAGGAATCGGAATCGAAACAAAGAATTGGAATCGGAATCGTACAAATTCAAACGATACCCAACCCTACTGTGGACACTTTAGCTACACACATAAGGGATGCTGGGTAACAGGTCACAAAAAAAATTGCCAACTTTTACTCCTCAGACGGATTGATGTGCCCATCAGAGACATATGAAAAATTAACTAATCTCTTACCAAGTCATAAAGATGGGGTCCCACAGTACATTTTTGGGGTACCACTTTTTTGTAACTGTTTTGAAAACTAATGATAAATGCATGCATTATCCTCATTAAAAAGGTTGTCATAAACGTTACTTAATTTATTTTAAAAAATAATACAAAAGGAAACACATTTTTATGCATATGTAAATGTGTTCAGTTATAAACATTCATTCACTTTCTTCTTTCCTTCATGGATCTAAACTTTACCGCTGCCGGTATTTTTTTCTATATTTTTATTGTAATGTTTTCAGAATGTGTATATATATTACTTAAACTTATTTTAACGTTAAAAAAAACCCTAATTTTTATTGTGTGGGGATTTTTATTTCCGCCACGATCAAAATAAATTGTGGCGGAAACCCAAAAAGTAATTTCTTTCAGATTTTTCTATGAAGGGGAAGACAGCCCAAACGGAAATAGAGTATGGCACTGCTATGTACAGTACAGGCCAAAAGTTTGGACACACCTTCTCATTTTAATGCGTTTTTTCTTTATTTTCATGACTATTTACATTGTAGATTGTCACTGAAGGCATCAAAACTACGACACCTGTGAAGTGAAAACCATTTCAGGTGACTACCCCTTGAAGCTCATCGAGAGAATGCTAAGAGTGTGCAAAGCAGTAATCAGAGCAAAGGGTGGCTATTTTGAAGAAACTAGAATATAAAACATGTTTTCAGTTATTTCACCTTTTTTTGTTAAGTACATAACTCCACATGTGTTCATTCACAGTTTTGATGCCTTCAGTGACAATCTACAATGTAAATAGTCATGAAAATAAAGACAACACATTGAATGCGAAGGTGTGTCCAAAGGTTTGGCCTGTACTGTATATTGATATGATATGAGAGTATGATATGCATGAGAGCAATACTGTTGGTGAGGTTTTCTCGATACTAAACATTGCATACGCGCTAAACAACACACAAATTCATTTAATGTGGAAGATTCCAAAGAAAACTGCTCTATAGGGATGGGACAATATGAACATTTTAAATCACGGTTTTCACAATCACAATAATCATTATTCTTGCGGTATTGTTGAATGTGATCAAAAAGTACTAATACACAAACAAATCTTATGACCAAATTATTGTTTTAAATAACTGAAATGAATAGACATACTGTTAGAAAACACACTATTTTTGCATGTTTTGTGTTTCTTATTGTTACACCCCCAGAGCAATAGCGTCACTGAACACAAGACAAGAATGACTGTGCATGTGAGCTGTGTGCCTGGTATTTTTATCTATTTATCTATGTTCTTAGGTTTTTATGTGTTATTATGAATTTGCACTAAATTACTTTTTGCTTACAATTTCATTGTACAATGTACAATGACACTATTCTATATTCTATTCTACTGCTCATATGTAAATAAATGGACAATAGTGAAAGTAAATACATTTCACCAATAAAGGGCCTGGTCGCCACCAGGTACTCTAAAAGCGAGTGGAGGCCAGTAAGTACTGTGCAGTGGACAAAAGCACTTCTAACAGAGGCCTGACACTTACCTGCAGGAACGACGACAAAAGAAGCAAGTTTAAGGCTTCTATTAGTTTAAAGCGAAAGCAACATTTCAAGACAAAATATGCTACAAGTTAGTGAGCTAGCCTGATAGCGCAGCGGTTAGCGTGGCGTAAGAGGAATGACAAGGATGTTATGGAGGTACAAAACAAAAACGGGACAGAAGTGACAGGCACCAGTGCAAACAGCAACCCCAAAGAACCCCACCAGGACTCAAGATCAGAAGATATTTTTGGGGCATCCTAGCAGGTGGAACGGTCCCACACATTTTTTGGTCAAATATTTGTACAGCAAAATGAGAATGATGATTTGCGAACTGTTCCACAACCAAAACCAAAATGTTTTTTAAGCTTCGTTTCCATCAAGCAGTACAGTTTGGTTCAGTGCGGCACAGTTCGGATTGTTAAATCCTGTCGCACAGTTGGACAATTCTCAAGGTGCGGTGTTGGGTTTGGACACTTTATGACCCTTTGACCTGCGAATGTGATCAAATCCAACTGAACAGTTCTACGTGGTGGAAACAGGGTTTTAAAGTACCAGAAGAATGGAAAAACGAGTTGCCTTTTTATGCCTAATTGTGTTTCATTGAATCCATTAACCCGCATCCAATTGTATTTCTAATCCGCAAAGTGTTTGAAAACACTGTCTAAACATCACAAACTGCCACAATTCCAGGCGGCTATTTTTAAAATTCCGCTTCGAATGTATTCGGCAATTACTCAGTGGCCTAGTGGTTAGAGTGTCCGCCCTGAGATCGGTAGGTTGTGAGTTCAAACCCCGGCCGAGTCATACCAAAGACTATAAAAATGGGACTCATTACCTCCCTGCTTGGCACTCAGCATCAAAGGTTGGAATTGGGGGTTACATCACCAAAAATGATTCCCGGGCGCGGCACTGCTGCTGCCCACTGTTCCCCTCACCTCCCAGGGGGTGAACAAGGGGATGGGTCAAATGCAGAGGACAAATTTGCCATACCTCGTGTGTGTGTGACAATCATTGGTACTTGAACTTTTAACTTTTAATTTCCATAGATTCGGGGTGGGGTGACGTCACGATGGGAACGCTTCTGCACTCTGACCATACCAGCAGATCAGTCATACGGGAAATATGCCATAATTAGAAAGAGATGTGCTGTCTCCTACGTGAGACACGAACACGTTTTTCTTTTCTTTTTTAATGCATACCAGTGTTTCCCATAAACTGCCAAGATACCTGTGGCGGTGGGGGCCTGGCTATGGGCGTGGCTATGGGCGTGGTCACCATGACATCATCGAGTAATTTGCATAATTTACTACAATGATTTGATTTTCTCTAAAAAGGCTCAAAAAATGTATACTTACTAATTAATAATAACAGTTTTGTTTTAAACGTCCGTCCATCCATCCATCCATTTTACAATATAATTACAACACTTTATGTACATATTTATATACAGATTTGAACAATAAGTTATTCACTGAAATATATTTATTAATTGTGGTTCTTACAAAAAATATATCTTATAAAATATAAAAGCCAAAATGTCTCAAAGCTCTGCCCCTTTAATTAGTGCATACTAAATAATTTAACTTTAGCCTGCTTCTACAACCATATTATTTACCAGCAACATAAAGTGAAACAGAGGCAGAGGTGTCCTGCCACAGTCAGTAACAAATAAACAGAAAACAGTAGTGGTGGTAGATAGACACAGAGCTTCATCAAACATCTGATCCACTGAACAAAGAGCTCCAAATATCTTGAACTTTAGACTGCAATCAGTTTTACTCCCTACACTTAACCATGTGTTTCCTACTGCCTGCAGACTTTGCACCCTTCGTTATATACACATGTTGTGTTTCTAATATAAATACATTTAATAAAGTCAAATACAAATAAGGCAACAAGAGAAGTATCCTACACTTCTCTTTTGTAAAGTAAATCTGAACAGCCGATTTGCCTGAGAAGCTGGAGAGGACAAAAAATAAAAAAAAATAAAAATTTTTTTTTTATTTTTTATTTATTTGTGGCGGACGTAATTCTTTCGTGGCGGGCCGCCACAAATAAATGAATGTGTGGGAAACCCTGCATACCAAGTCAAAATAAATAAAAATGGAGTCAAAGGAGGCTCTCTATTCCGCCCACAAAACTCTCTAAAAAAACATCCAAAACCCGCCAACAATACTCTATACCTGAATAATAACCAAATAATAGCGATATCGCTACTATACGCGCTAATGCAGCCAAACTATTTAGCGGCGCATTAATAACAGAGAGCTAACTGTAGCAGCATTGAGCTGGCCGATGTCCTGCTGTTGCGTCACCAAAAGTTATTGTGGATTATAAATCATGTCTCTTATCTGGATGATAGGAGGATTTAGCCATGAATCTAGAAGTTGTTCTTATGTGATATTAAATTTATACCCGCAGATGGAGGCAAACCGGGGGGTCGCGGGCAGCCAGACCATGCAGCCGTGCCGGGACTCGGTGGGTCTCATCGAAGCTCCCCTAAGCTTTGCGCAGTTGACTAATCCCCAAAAGTCTGGCGTGAAATGAAAACAGCATCCTACTCACGTGAGCAACAATGAGCAGGCTCAAATTCAAAAGCACTGTTCAAGCTTAGACAGCTTGCAAAACTGTATTTTAAAAACGGTTTACTACAATTCCGTATACATGCACACGTGTATATGTAATTGTTTAAAGGTCATCATGTATGGAATTCAAAATGGCGGCCAACCTGGCCACTTGTCTAAAGGTGTCACTTTCTTTGTTTCCCCTGAGTGGTCACTATAGACGGGTTTGACTGTATATATGATAATAGCTTCAATTTAGAGGCAACTTCTTTTTCCATTCTACTAGTACTTTAAAGTCAACTGATCAGAGAGAGAATGTAATTTAGAAAAAAGTGAACAGGATACCTCATCTTCATATTAATAATTAGTGCAAAAGTAATGAAGTCATCCAGTTTTCTAGAAAAATAGAACCCAGCAGTCATGCAATGTTAGGAGGCATACTGGCCGATGTTACGTTATAGAAAAGAAGTCTGCTTACATACACTCTTGCGTTAGGCCAAAATGCAAACCAAATTGGAAAAGACAAACTCAAAAAATATACGAAATCTGATATTAGTCCAAAGCACATTTGTTCAGGCGACGAAAGGAGCGAGAAAAAAGATGGAGGACCTACCCTTCGTAATCGTTGCGATTGTGAAGCACCTTCATAACAACGCATATGCTGATGAGGATGAGCACCAACAGGAACAGAGCGCCGCAGACCGCTCCGACAATAACGGGGGTGTTGCTCTGAGGAAGAGAGCCTGGACAGGAAAAAAATCACATTTTAGAGTGTAGCAATGGATGATAAAATGAACTGGAAATCTCATATAAAAAATTATGGCTACTTAAGAGCCATATTATTTTTATTTGAGTGTTTGAATGTCTATTATTTATTGTTTTAATTTGTACAAGTTGTATGTTTTTGTAATGACGTCCGGTTAATGGGACATCACACAAATTCCCTTCCTGTTGTCATATTGCTTCAAAAATCTCTCCGACTAAGAGAG
Organism: Entelurus aequoreus; assembly: GCF_033978785.1. Taxonomy (NCBI): domain Eukaryota; kingdom Metazoa; phylum Chordata; class Actinopteri; order Syngnathiformes; family Syngnathidae; genus Entelurus; species Entelurus aequoreus. Next base: position 77,688,029 of record NC_084735.1, read on the forward strand.
CACACAGCCTGTACGTTTAATGTGCACAATTGAATATTGTAGTTGCTCTGTAATGTTTTTTTTACAAGTTTAGTTTGGGGAATTTCGTTTTTTTTTAATGGAGAAAGACTTTAGTGTCTCTTGTCTTCATGTTAGCATTTAAGCTAACTAGCACTAGCTTGCTTCCCCAGTAAATAAGCAGTGTCACCGATCTGTGAGTTTATCAAATCAAAATCAATCACGGTTTTTACAATATGTTTAATTTAAAACTGTAATACTACCCGTGGTAAAGTTTTATCACAGTTTATCATTATATACTTTATCGTTACATCCTTAAATGGAGCATACATGTTATATTCATATTCGTTAAATCAAAAACTACATCAGGAAGTTGCATACAGCCACATGTCTTAATGTCTCCCCCACCACACACTGCACCAACTAGAGCCTTTGGCGTTCGTTTGCTTTTTTTAGACCACGTGAGTTAGGGTGAACAAATCAAGAGTTCCTATCTTGTGGGAGGTGGTAAACTTCACCTGAGCTAGCAGCGTAAATAAACATGGTGTAGATTGTACAAGACTTCTTCGCTCCCTCTGAAGAAGACATCCCTCCTGGCTTTCGACACGTCAAACCTAGGCTGACCATATTCTGAAATCCCAAAAAGCTGCGTGCCAAGGCGGGCAGCACGCCAAGGCCGGGACTAGGTGAAAATTTGCCTATGATACTCGAACTTGCTTTATAAATAATATATTTATTTAAATAAAGCATTTTTTCCTCTGTTGACAGCAGTGTTGGTGCTAGGAATTTTCAAAATGGGGTCCCACAGTAAATTTTTGGGGTCCCACTTTTTTGTAAGCGTTTTGAATTTTTTTTATAAACGTATGCATTATCCTGTTGTATCTCACATTCTATATTGTGTTTTGGAAAAAGGTTGTCATAAACGTTACTTAATTCATTAAAAAAAAAGAAAAAAAAAGTAAACAAATGTGTATACATATGTAAATGTATTCATTCACTTTCTTCTTTCCTTCATGGATCTGAACTTTACCGCTGCTGGTAGTTTTTTCTATGTTTTTATTTAATAAGTTGTAGGTGTATTTATTTCAGTATAAAAGTGTAAAAAGTGTTTTGCTTCGGTCATGAAATGATGATAATGGTGTGCCAGGGCATACATATATTTTATATTTAACGCTTAAATCCTGGAGTCTACATCAACTTCAGATCTATCCCTCATTTCAAAATGTTTTAATTTTTTTTATGTTGTTTTTTTGTTTGTTTGTTTTCCACCCTTTTTTGTCAAACAAAACTATGTTTTTAATGGCAAACACACAAAATATGCAAAATCTTCCACCAAAAATATTTTTCAAAGTGGAATATTTGATGTGAAGTAATCGGAACCTTGAATAGGTCAATAATTCATAATTACACTGATTTTGATTCAATATTATGTTTTGAGCAATGACAGTTTGAAAGAAAAAAAAACAGCTTTGTTTTATTAGTCAACATTTCAACTTTTTCTAAATTACATTTCACCTTTAAGCTTTTTTATTTCACTTTTGTTATGTTTTTGTTTATTTTAATAGTATTTTTACAATGTGCCGTGGGCCTTTAAAACATTAGCTGTGGGCCGCAAATGGCCTCCGGGGCACACTTTTGACACCACTGCTATAGATAATAAAAAATTAAATCTGATAAATCTATCGATAAAAAGCAGAGCCTGGCGACGCATGCGCGTTTATCATAACTCTCTCGCTCTCTCTGTCTCTGCCCCTCCCTCACGAATGCTGCTGCGTGCGCACACCTTCACAATTTGTTTTGTTTTCAACCCCTTCTTAACCCTGAACGTACATTGAAAATACACGCAACCCTAACTCAAAATGCCGGACATTTGAGGCATTTAAGAAACTCCGCCCACACAGCCCCGCAAAAGAGGACATGTCCGGGGAAAAGAGGACGTATGGTCAGTCTAATCAAACCTCACTTTATAGCCACCCGAAAAAGTCAGCGCCGCTATGATTGGAGATGCTTACCGTTCACATTTGAACCAATACGGTATCAATTACTGGTACCTGGGAATCGATACCGGTACTCAACTGTAACAATTTTCGGTACTTCTGTGTGTGTTAATAAATAATAATTGTTTTTAGTAAAAAAACAAAAATCAAATTTTTTATTGCAAAATTTAAATAAGAGCTAATTATGGTAACTGATATTCAGTTGTTATATCTTGTTTTATTATCACATTTCTGAGTCTCATTTGCAAATCAAGTTGCAAATCCAAAACATTAGATGGCAGTTGTGTATAGTTTATGGTGTGTTTAGTTTTTTGATGCGCCCTAAAAAGTGTTAATACTGTAATTAGTGTACCTATTATGCACCAGCTGTTTGATTGTATTGTGCGTTTTAGTTGCAGTTTTCATTCATTTGGAGGTGTTGAAATCGCCATGTAAAATTGCTAATGCTAATCAGTAGCATGTCAATAGCAAAGCCAATGTATATTAGCTTCAAGCTAGAGCATTTTTCGAAAAGTGGAGCCTTACTTTACTTACGTTGGAGCGTTTTTTGAGTCAATGTCTTGGTTTGCATTGAAAACTGCAACATTACCTCAAGGTAGTTTGGCTCTCAGTGCTGCTGGAGTGATGGCCAAGTGCGAAGAACCGGACTAGCAGCCTTTTGCCATCGTTAAAGACACTGGCTACTTTTCAGATGTACAGTACATTTGCCAGGTGTGTACAAACTACAGTTACATTTACATTTTGATAAATAAAAGATAAATAAGTTATCAGTATCTGTTTGAAAAAAAAAATTGTGCATCCCTCTTATTTATATTCATTATTTAGTCTTAAGTTCTTTTGCAGCTAGTGCATTCTGGGTCCTGCTAAGAATGTTGATGCAGAAAAATCACAGCAAGCCATCACATGCATGTGTACGCCAACAAGAATGCACCCGCCTGACAACCAAGGAAAAGATACGTCTTATCTCCATAAGGAAGAAAAAAAGTCAACCATTTACCTCTCGACACCACCCGCAGCTCAACACGAGCCTGCGTCCCCGAGATGTCCGGCGGATTCTTTACGGCGCAGAAGTAGGTGCCGTTGTCGCTGAACTGGGTCGGGTTGATTCGTATCGAGGCGTCCTTCTTGTTGATGTCGCCAACGAATTGCACTCGGTCTTGGAACACTTTCGGGTCTGTGTCCGCTTGGTTGTTGGAGAAGTAGAAGAACTGCCAAACAATGGATAGGGACAAGTTCGTCATTTATTAAAATGTAATGCTATTTATCTGCACAGTAATACACGGTGTAAGTTTTGTTTTTTTTCCTTAAAAAACACATAAGACGTCATTAAATATTTTTTGACTTCAGCTCAGTGTGACAATAACCATAGACTGGGTGCACAGTCCCACATTGGAAAGGGTCTGACTTCTCATTAAAAAGGCCCAATTATCAAGGTCTTAAAGACCAAGGTAAAAACAAAATGCCCACCCCTTTCCGCAGCGGACCTAAACCCTATCAAAAAAAAAAAGTGGATAAACAACTTAACTAATAACTGCACAGTGTATAAGTTAAATACATTACTAATTATAAAAACATTGCACAGTTTTTCCAGGAATTCTTGATGTTGCAACCTGTAATTTCCCGCAAAATGCAACCAAATACTGCGAAATATGCGGCCTCGCGACTTTGTCCAAGTTTATTTGATAAGTACTTATTTTTCAGCCTGAAAATTAGTAAATAAATATTTGTAATTAACACATGGTTTCATCTTACTTGAAAAGGTTGTAAACTATAAGTAGGTTAGGTACAATTATTGAAACACATTAAAATCAAGAGTAAGACGACTAATTCAGTGTTAATATCTGAATAGTCCGCGGGCCCCTCTGTCGTGGAAAAGTTGGGCACCGAGGTCAAACAGTTTACAAACCACTGAACTAGATTATTAAAAAATTATAAATAGGCATGGATTACAGTTGATGACAATAACATTTGAGTTTATTACACATGAGCAACATTTTCTTTAGGCGAGCAATAAAGTTAATCTTAGTCTAATAATAATGTATTTATTTATTTAGTATTAATGGTACTTTGTTTAAAACTATTATTTTGTAATATATTTATGTCATTATTTGATTGCTTATATTTCCGACAGTAATAAATAACACATCAAAATCTGTAAGCAAAGTCTATGTGATTTTATAAATTGCTAGTTGTGAAATTACCCAATGCATATTAATCATGAAACCACAATTATTAGTCAGACCTGTATCATTCAGTCAAAATCTATAATCACAATTTTATGAATTTGTTATTAATGTTTTAAGTGGTCCTTTTCATCTTAACCTCAAAAAGCACAGAATTTCAACAAAAATTGAACAACAAATACCGTATTGATGTTTTACTCGTTTTATACCAAAAATAGACACCATCCTTAGTGCCTATTTTTGTGTGGTATAAAAATAAGTAAAAATACCAAAAATAGACACTATCCTTAGTGTCCATTTTTTTGTGGTATAAAACGAGTAAAACATCAATACGGTATTTGTTGTTCAATTTTTGTTGAAATTCTGTGCTTTTTGAGTTTAAGATGACAAGGACCAGTTAAAACATTAACAACAAATTCATAAAATCCCACATTTAGTCCAGGCATTTTAGGCAACAATCACAAAAAAGCCTGCAAAATCCCAGAAGGACTCATTACATAACCAACTGTCTTAACACAACAAAAATATGTATGTATACGGTATTACGTTTTTATTTTATTGATTCATTTTCACAATTGTTTATTTTACAATTACCTTTAAATAGCTATTTGATATAAAACAGGTATAGTACATAATTAAAAAAAATAATTCCAGCAATATTACGCCATCATCCTGAATGTTCTCTCTCTTTTACAGCATCCTCAAAGTTGAAATAGTTCTACTTTATTGTAGTTTTGATCGCCGCATAGGAATAACTACTAGTTCAAACAAAGTAATCTTTTTACAGGAGGAAAAAAACAAGCAGATTCGTTATGGAATGATATTTCAAGCTCTTTAAAAACGTCTGTGTAAAGTTGGAGCTGCTATGGACGAGCCAAGCTGTAAAACATTCTAGTCTGGAGGAGAAACACGAGAGGGTGACGCCATCTGCGTTATCCACCAGCATGCTGGCATGACAGCTCTGCGCAAACATTGGTAGGTCTGGGCTCTTGTGTTGTCACTTCAGCAGCAGGTGCTATGTTTGACAGCAAATGACACAACAAATAGACGACGCCTACATCCTGTTCCTGATCCACAAACCTCCGAAATGTCTAAGTATTTTTTGCCACTTCGCCACAAAAGAGTACCGTTGAAAGCAAAGATGAGGAACAATAAATGGAACTTATTGCAACATATCGGAAGGGGTAGCAACCATAGCGGCATATCTCTGTCCCAGCTGGTAAAACAACAATCAGTCACTCATCATGAAATATGTCCTCATGAAAACCGGAGTCCTCTGCAGTGGACATTTGTTTTTGTTTTCTTTGTTTTGTCAGCGATTAACACTTACACAAATATCCACAGCAGAGGACGCTGGTTCTCACAAGGTCATTTTTATATATTCGAGTTATACCCGCGGACAGCTATCGCCAAAATTTCAGATGACACTCGTAGGGCTGGGCGATATATCGAATATACTCGATATATCGCGGGTTTGTCTCTGTGCGATATAGAAAATGACTATATCGTGATATTCGAGTATACGTTCTCAGGCAGTTGCTTTTAGCTGCAGAGTGGCCGTGCCAGCAACCTGAGGGTTCCTGGTTCAATCCCCACCTTCTACCAACCTAGTCACGTCCGTTGTGTCCTTGAGCAAGACACTTCACCCTTGCTCCTGATGGGTCGTGGTTAGGGCCTTGCATGGCAGCTCCCGCCATCAGTGTGTGAATGTGTGTGTGAATGTGGAAAAAGTGTCAAAGCGCTTTGAGTACCTTGAAGGTAGAAAAGCGCTATACAAGTATAACCCATTTACCGTATGAAAAAAATTGTCAACAACAGAAGGAGATAACATCCGCAGGAACCTACCACATCGCTAAGGACATACACTATTTGATTTCTTATTATGGAGCTCATTTTTAGTTGACAGTTATTGAAATATCTTGTGTGACACCATGCACAAAAGTGCACTTTATTTGTTTTAGTGGCGTTCTGTACAAAAAGTGAACTTTGATTTAGTGTTGTTTTGATATGTCATCTTAGTGACATCATGCACCAAAGTGCATTAATAGCTTGTTTTAAAATGTCTGACAATCTTGCACTTTCTGTTTTGAAATTACATGAATGTTTGTGCCACTACTTAACTGTTTAATAAATACAGTTTTGATAAATTGACTTAGTTGTGATTTCCCTCTCTGCATGAAAGTTTATAATGAGCATATATTAATGCAGTATGAACAAGAATGTTTTAATATAGACACATAGAATCATCATACTGCTGTGATTATATGCATCAAGTGTTAATTCAAGACTAAGGCAAAAATATCGAGATATATATCGTGTATCGTGACATGGCCTAAAAATATCGAGATATTAATAAAAGGCCAAATCGCCCAGCCCTAGACACTCGTGGCTTTTCGGGACAGCAAGGCTCCCAGCAGACTCTCTGCAGTTTGCGCTTTTTGTCAGGGACATTGAGCAACAGAAGTAAAGAGTATGCATCAATATATGCATCACAGCAAAAAATGTGATGACGTCATATTTACCAGGGCCCTAAGCGCACCCCCCGCCACCACAGGTATCTTGGCAATCTAGAGGAAACCATGCAACTACAATATTTTTAACAAAGTAATGTAATAATAATGTACAGAATACACTTTGGAGAGAGGACAGCGATGGTTCCTTCTTCTCCGTCAAACACCATCAGCAGCTTCTCTATATTTTCATGGATAAATGTCTACTGTATTTTAACATTCGACTCATTCTTCTTCAGTATGTAGTAGTGCTCCGCTCTAATTGGCTACACACTCGGTCATGTTTTTGATGATTTATTTAGTTAATTCAATGAATATAATTCGCTTCTTCTCAGCACTTTCTTCCTTCCCATGGTTGTAAATTAGCTATGTTGATCTCTAGCTATACGCCCAAGTCGCCGACATGAGAGGCTAGCGGGCTGACTACCGAGCTAAAAGCCATCACTGCTCCAGAAGTTGTCAGGGAGTGAGGTTAACCAACGTACACATGGCCCAGCCATACTGTTTGGCCTCCGTAAACACCACTTTCATCCGGGTCACGGTCCATGCAACTACTGAGCTAAAAGCACAGGCTACCAACTCAATCGTCAGAACTGCTCTTGAAGTTTTTAGGGAGCGAGGTTTAGCGAATAATATATGACCCGGCCACAATGGCCGGCCTCTGTTACTCTAGCGAGTAAGACCAGATGTTTTTGGTGGATCGTACTGTGACATTGGCTCAAGTTTTTGCTCGCAACTTAAAGCATAACAATTAGCCGAGAGGCAGCTCTTATCTCAAAACACTCTTAAGTTGAGGAAATAATATTAATAATAATAATGAATTGCATTTGTAACGCACTTTACATTTGTTAAAATCTCAAAGTGCTACAAAGTATTAAAAATAAAAATAGAAAGTAAGAATATATAATAAAAAATTAAAATAGAAATGAAATCATGACACACACTAGATAAACACTAGATAAAACAGAAACATAGATAAAAATAGAAATAAGAGCATGAAAGCACTGGATAAAACAGATAGGCAAGCAGTGCATTTAAAAACAAGAAGGCAGAGAAATTAGATAAAAGCTGTGCTAAAAAGGTGGGTGAGGTACCACCAGTGTTAATTTTGGCGGCAGTTTTTAATTTAGTTTTAGTCGTGGTCTTTTGACAAAAATGTGTTTTAGTTTCAGTCATATTTTAGTAATCTAAATTGATTTAGTTTTAGTCTAGTTTGGGTCAACTAAATTCCTCAACACTTTAGTCGACTAAACTTACAATACATTTTGTTGACTAAAATATAAAGTATAAAACACAATGCATCTTTGACGTTGTCTTGATACCACTTATATTAAGGTTATCAAAATGACTGTACAACGTATTAAATACACTCTGCATAACTTAGCATATACAGATGCATTTCAATAAATCTGAATATGGTGCATCACATTATCCATCCATCCATTTTCTACCGCTTATCACTTTCGGGGTCACTGGAGCCTATCTCAGCTGCATTCGGGCGGTAGGCGGGGTACACCCTGGACAAGTCGCCACCTCATCGCAGGGCCAACACAGATAGACAGACAACATTCACACTCACGTTCACACACTAGGGCCCTTTTAGTGTTGCCAATCAACCTATCCCCAGGCACATTATTTCAGAATTAATTCAGACTAAGAGACTAATTTAAGCCTCATCATTTATTTCATTTAATTTCCGAACGTGCATTCAAGAGAGTGTTTTATGAAAATTGTCGAGCAGATCCTCTGCCATTTTTTTTAAGCAAAAGAGCTGGGTAGAGCTAGGAGCATGGCTGGGTACAACGTATTCACTTGCCTTGAGCGGAAGTAAAACTAAATTATGCGCAGTGCGTACACTTGTATTAAAATAATAGTATTTATTTAACAGGAAATAATGGAAACGGAACATAAACATGTATTTGATGCTCAAACCTTAAAATTAAGAAGGTACTGAGAGCTGCTATAATTCAGTGTTACATTATTTACATACACAACGTTGTATACATGAATTGTTGGCAATTTGGAGTGCATAACCTAGAGAAATCCTATTTTTAATATTAAGTAAAATAACATTGTAACTATTTTCTGTACCATCAGTAAAGTGTAATGTGTACATTTTATCATGAACGTCTACTATTTATTTAGACAATTATTACAACAACAAAATATCACTGATCTATAGTTCGTTAAAAAAAAAGAAGAAAAAAAGAACGCTTTAAGCGCCAGTGTACAGTGCATGTTTATGTTCATATGAAGAAATAAACTAGTTGTATTCTATGTTGTGTATGACTACACTGAGTGCATAATAATTGGTGTCATCTTGGCCACCGTCCCGTGTAAATAGCAACCAGTGTTAAAGAGTAATATATATCTATATAGATAGATAGATAGATAGATAGATAGATAGATAGATAGATAGATAGATAGATAGATAGATAGATAGATAGATAGATAGATAGATAGATAGATAGATAGATAGATAGATAGATAGATAGATAGACATGTCTCACATGGCTGTCTTTCTTTGTGTGTTAGCTTGAAAAAATGAAATATGTTCTTTTGGGTTGTCAAGTTGTGCAATTAATATCTGAACAGTGTGGCGAGGACATCATAAAGTGCACTGTTCAGGTATCTTGCTTAGTATATCGGCGGGTAAAATCGCTGCATCATGGCGTACTACAAAAGTACGAATTTTTCGGACAAGTGGATATGATGTAAGCGACCTTGCTCCTGCTCTACCATCTTTAATAGTAACAATAATTCAGTACAATATGAGTTATTTCAAAATATTAGCTTCGGCCTACTTACTGTTGCGTAGACGTCCCGATGGTTAGCCTGCAGATGGCGCTTCAAGTTGGGTTGTATTTTTATCGGAGAAAATGGAGCCACAAGGTTTACAAGTTGTTTTGTGAAGTGCGTCCATGTGTTCTCTTCTCTTTCTTACCAGTGTAAAATATATTTTGTATTGACGTCTTTTATTGCATCTGTTTTCCAAGTGAAACATCAAAACAGTGTCCATTTTAAAGACGCTAGTTTTGATTAAATACCCTTTGGGCTTTTCCACCCTGTCCCACATGCAACTGTGATTGGCTATTTTCTCACACCCTACCTACAGACAAAAATAAATATGATTGTATTTCGTCTTTGTCAATCTTTTCATCTCGTTTTTATTTGTTGACTTAATTGTCAATTTTGTCACTGTTTTAGTCAACGTGCTTTTGTTTTAATTCGTCAAAGGAAAATGGTTGTTGACGATTGTTTACTCAACAAAATTAACACTGGGTACCACTGTACTTTATTTTCCATGTTCCTATAGTCCTCCTATAGTCGCTGAGTCCGTAGTCGACAAAAACAAGTAACTATAAAAAATAACTTTAAAAAAACATTTAACAGCTGTGGCTGTAGGCAATGTCTTGATGTGTTTTAGTACCGACTCCTTAGCTATGGCGCTGCATGCACTTTAAAATGTGGCTGCTACTCTGTTGGGGGTGAAACCAATGTGTGTTAAACTGTTGTTTACAACCAATTAATCCGCTTCTAGGAAGTTGCTGTTAAAAAACCGGACACAGTGTGAACTCACCCCATGCGCCGCTTTGGAAAACTGTGTGTCGGGCTGATTGGACTGGAAGCTCCATGACACCGTAATTTTGGCGCTGACCACTTCGCTGGACTTAAAGGTGCAGCGGAGAACTCCGGCGGTCCCGTTCTCCACTACGATTTCCGAGTCGGCAAAGACCTCGACTGCCAGTGACGGTTTTGACACTAAAAAGGAGGAATAACATAAAATGGTTAGGGCAATCAAAACAACAGGATACGTTGTATAAAAAAAAACTATTCTAAAGTTTTTTTAACCTGTCCTGTCCAGCCACATGGGCAAATAATAATGTTGATGGAGATGCCCATATATCTACTGGACACATTTACTTTAGAAAAGAGAAGTGTGGGATACAGTGCATCCGGAAAGTATTGACAGCGCTTCACTTTTTCCACATTTTGTTATGTTACAGCCTTATTCCAAAATGGAAAACATCTATTTTTGTCCTCAAAATTCTACACACAATAGCCCGGGGGTCAGCAACCCGCGGCTCTTTAGTGCCGCCCTAGTGGCTCCCTGGAGCATTTTTAAAAAGGATTGAAAATGGAAAAAAAAAATTGTTTTAGCATGTTTTTTGTTTGAGGACAAACATGACACAAACCTTCCCCAATTGTTAGAAAGCCCACTGTTTAATATGTTTGTGTGTATGCTTTACTGATGAGAGTATTTGGTGAACATCCTTTTGTCCTACTAAATTTGGCGGTTCTTGAACTCACCATAGTGTGGACTGTGACGCAACAGTTTGTTTACATGTAAAATCTTTCACTCCTTCTTTGTCTCATTTTGTCCACCTAATGTTTTATGCTGTGCGTGAATGCACAAAAGTGAGCTTTGTTGAGGTTATTGACTTGTGTGGAGTGCTAATCAGGCATGTTTGGTCACTGCATTATTTCAAGCTAATTCGATGCTAACATGCTGTTTAGGCTAGCTGTATGTACATATTGCATCATTATGCCTCATTTGTAGGAGCTAATTTAATATCCTTTACTTCTATCCTCTTTGTATATAATTTAGTTTTGCATGTCAGAATCAGAATACCTTTATTGTCATTGTACGGAAACAACAAAATTGGACAGCAATCCAGCTCAGTGCTTTTAAAACAAACCTACATAAAATAGTCTTAAGACAACAACAATAATAAAACAATTTAAAAGCATAGTAAAATGTTTAAAACATATTGCACAGCAGATCTCTATCAGAGGTAAGCAAGTAATAAAGTGGTGAGTGTTCAGGTAGGTGCAGAGTTTAGGGCAATAACAGCTCTAGGATAGAAACTGTTTTTCAGTCTATTTGTCCTTGCTTTGATGGTCTTATAGCGCCTCCCTGAGGGCAAGAGTTCAAGCCAGTGGTGACCTGGGTGGGATGAATCCCTGAGGATGCTGTTTGCTCTCCTGTTGCAGTGTCTCTTATATAGGTCCTCTAGAGATGTAAAAGGACATGCAGTGATCCTCTGGGCCGCGTTGTCTCATGACACATTATCTGTATGTAATATTGGCTGCATTTCATATAGTCATTTTGATAGTAGGCTATTATAGCTAATATAGACACTTACGTTATGTGTTGCCTCCATTATAAGACTTATATAAGGCTTTTAATTTTTTGCGGCTCCAGACAGATTTTTTTTAGTATTTTTGGTCCAATATGGCTCTTTCAACGTTTTGGGTTGCCGATCCCTGCAATAGCCCATAATGATAAAGTGATTTATTTATTTTTTGCAAATGTATTAAAAATACAAAACTAAGAAATCACATGTTCATGATCAGGTGCATCCTGTTTCAACACACCTGTCTACAGTATATATAAGGTAAAAGGTCCTGACACTTGACTGTGCATGGCAGAGCACAAACCAAGAATGCAATTGGCTGTAGACCTCTGAGACAGGATTGTCTCGGGACAGAAAGGATAAAGAAAAATATCTGCCTCCTTGAAGGTCCCAATGAGCACAGTAACCTCCATCATCCATACATGGAAGAAGTTTGGAAACACCAGGGGCCGTACTTATCAAGCTTCTTAGAATTACTCCTAAGAAGTCTGCTAAGAGTTGACTTAAGAGTAAATAAATTCTTCGCTGAAAGCTGCACTTAAAAGTTAGTTATCAAGCGTCTTACTCACACTTTCAGCGAAGTGTAGGACTGAATCTTAAGTGTCACACTCAGAGCTGAATTACGACATTACTATGTGCCGTAAATGGAATTTTAGGTGACGTCATTTCTGTGTCCATAGAAATGACCAATCACGGAAGGGAATCCGTTGTCTAAGAATAAAGAAATATCTTGGAAATATTTAAGTGGACAATGGGAGTGTATATTTTGACAATAAACTACAAAATAATACAAAACAAACTAGTCCCCGCCGGCACTCACGCTACCGCTCCCTCTCTTCTATCGCCCACACACTCACTGACGTCACTCACCTCACGGCCACACACATACGCTACTGTCATAACATTTTCTTTCCAATTCATTAATTAGGCAACTAATTTGAAACTGGTGTGGGTGGCTCTATATATACTAGCCCACTGCAGACACATGCAGAAATCAACAAGGAATCGAAAAGTATTAAATCTGTGACAAAAATAATATCCGCTCTGTCTAAACGATACCGTTTGATCAGCTGCTCGTCATCAAAAAAAACAAAACATTGTTCCGTTCCCTGAACGTTCGCACACGTCTCTCTCACCTCAGTGCCATCCCCTGCTGGCAACTCCTAACCACTTAAGACACCTCTGAAGGTCTCTTAAATATCGTGGAGAGTAGGAGTGATTCTTAGACTTAAGAACGTTGATAAAAAGCTTTTATTCTTATGTTTGAGAGTAGGACTAAATTTCGCAAATTCTCAGGACTTAAGTGTAAAATGGCACTCTAAGAAGCTTGATAAGTACGGCCCCTGGCCAAGAGGGCAGCAGCAAGGTTACATTAATAACAGTAAACAACACATAAAACATAAAATTACCAACATTAAAACTTGCTCACATGACACATGTGCATACAGACAAGGTAGACTGCAGTCCTTTCACAGAAGCTTTAAACTCATTCAACGTAACAAGGGTTTGAAGTTGAATATTCGATTGTAGATTATTTCAAGCCTTCGGTGCTGAAAACCTAAATGCTTTCTCGCCCAGTTCAGTGCTTACTTTGGGGACGACAAATTGCAGAACATTCATTGAACGAAGATTGTGACTTCCTTGTTTCTTTGTTAAAAGACAAGACAGATAAGATGGAGTGATACCCAGAATGGTTTTGTAGATGAAAACATACCAATGATTGAGGCGTCGAGCACATAAAGATGTCCAGTTAACCATTGAGTAGGTTAAATAGGATTGTGTGAAAGTCGAAACTGCCCAAAATAAGTGTGCCAAACTTGTGGCATCGAATAAAAATACTTGAGGCTGTAATTGCTGCCAAAAGTGCATCAACCAAATTTCACATTTTCATTATGGGGTATTGTGTGTTGAATTTTGAGGACAAAAATTAACTTTTTACATTTTGGATTAAGGCTGTAACATAACAAAATGTGAAAAAAGAGAAGTGCTGTGGATACTTTCCAAATGCACTGTACTTCTCTAGTTGCATTATTTATATATAACTTTATTAAAGGTTAGAATATATTTATCTTTTGGCGCAGCAGGAGGTGATAGAAAGAAGAAAAAAAATAAAGACGGAGGAGGAAATTGTGAGGACAAAAGGTGGCCAAACAGAGAGACATCAATAACATAACCACATCAGCAGATACAATACGTAAAACATAATTCCAGTATGTATGAATATATATATATATATTTTTTTTTCACATATGGATATGTATATATTTTATATACACAGTACAGGCCAAAAGTTTGGACACACCTTCTCGTTTCAATGCGTTTTCTTTATTTTCATGACTATTTACATTGTAGATTGTCACTGAAGGCATCAAAACTGTGAATGAACACGTGGAGTTATGTACTTATCAAAAAAAAGTGAAAACATGTTTTACATTCTTGTTTCTTCAAAATAACCACCCTTTGCTCTGATTACTGCCTTTGCACACTCTTGGCATTCGCTCTATGAACTTTGAGAGGTAGTCACCTGAAATGGTTTTCACTTCACAGGTGTCACAGTTTTGAGGCCTTCAGTGACAATCTACAAGGTAAATAGTCATGAAAATAAAGAAAACGCCTTGAAATGAGAAGGTGTGTCTAAACTTTTGGCCTGTACTGTGTATATACAGTATATATATATATATATATATATATATATATATATATATATATATATATATATATATATATATATATATATATATATATATATATATATACACACACACACAGGTAAAAGCCAGTAAATTAGAATAAAAATTGAAATTGAAAAACTTGATTTATTTCAGTAATTGCATTCAAAAGGTGTAACTTGTACATTATATTTATTCATTGCACACAGACTGATGCATTCAAATGTTTATTTCGTTTAATTTTGATGATTTGAAGTGGCAACAAATGAAAATCCAAAATTCCGTGTGTCACAAAATTAGAATATTACTTAAGGCTAATACAAAAAAGGGATTTTTAGAAATGTTGGCCAACTGAAAAGTATGAAAATGAAAAATATGAGCATGTACAATACTCAATACTTGGTTGGAGCTCCTTTTGCCTCAATTACTGCGTTAATGCGGCGTGGCATGGAGTCGATGAGTTTCTGGCACTGCTCAGGTGTTATGAGAGCCCAGGTTGCTCTGATAGTGGCCTTCAACTCTTCTGCGTTTTTGGGTCTGGCATTCTGCATCTTCCTTTTCACAATACCCCACAGATTTTCTATGGGGCTAAGGTCAGGGGAGTTGGCGGGCCAATTTAGAACAGAAATACCATGGTCCGTAAACCAGGCACGGGTACATTTTGCGCTGTGTGCAGGCGCCAAGTCCTGTTGGAACTTGAAATCTCCATCTCCATAGAGCAGGTCAGCAGCAGGAAGCATGAAGTGCTCTAAAACTTGCTGGTAGACGGCTGCGTTGACCCCGGATCTCAGGAAACAGAGTGGACCGACACCAGCAGATGACATGGCACCCCAAACCATCACTGATGGTGGAAACTTTACACTAGACTTCAGGCAACGTGGATCCTGTGCCTCTCCTGTCTTCCTCCAGACTCTGGGACCTCGATTTCCAAAGGAAATGCAAAATTTGCTTTCGTCAGAAAACATGACTTTGGACCATTCAGCAGCAGTCCAGCTCTTTTTTCCAGGGTCAACGCAGCCGTCTACCAGCAAGTTTTAGAGCACTTCATGCTATAAGCATAGACATCTAAGCATAGCCTTTGGCTATGATCTGGCACGTTTATATTTTATATGTTCATTAATGTGCATTAATTGTTGCATGTAAAAAGATGACAGGCTTCACAGTGTCTTGGCTGAATGAGCAGGTATCGGACACCTCAGTCTCCTTAGACTCTCTTGGTTGCTTTGTTGGGTCTGCTCCTGTCTCTGGCCATGCTCCCGCCACCCCAGCAGACGATGGCGTGGAACACCGCAGAGGCCACCACAGTGTATATGTTTCTTTGACTTTTTATTCATAGCTGTATGTAGAAGTGGCTGGTTCCATCAGCTTTGCTCTTTTAATGTCTTTAATGTCTAGGAGTTGTTTTTTCCCTTGGCCTCAGTCTGGACCCCCTCTCCAGGGGCCCAGGTTTAGACCGATTTACCTGTATCTCACCTTTTTTGTAAGGGGCGCCGGAAGTTGGCAGACCCGTCAGCGATCCTGTTCTGTCTCCCTGTAATGTTTGTCTGATCTTGAATCGGATTGTGCTGAAAATTTTAATTTCCCCTTGGGGGATTAATAAAGTATTTCTGATTCTGATACAATTCTAATAACCTACTCAGTGGCCTAGTGGTTAGAGTGTCCGCCCTGAGATCGGTAGGTTGTGAGTTCAGAACCCTGCCCGAGTCATACCAAAGACTATACAAATGGGACCCATTACCTCCCTGCTTGGCTCTCAGCATCAAAGGTTGGAATTGGGGCTTAAATCACCAAAAGTGATTCCCGGGTGCAGCCACTGCTGCTGCCCACTGCTCCCCTCACCTCCCAGGGTGTGATCAAGGGTGATGGGTCAAATGCAGAGAATAATTTCGCCACACCTAGTGTGTGTGTGACAATCATTGGTACTTTAACTTTTTTAACAAATGGCGACTTCCTATCAGGAGTTTTATTATACATATATGAAAAGGCCTACCGTATTTTTCGGAGTATAAGTCGCTTCGGAGTTTAAGTCGCACTGGCCGAAAATGCATAATAAAGAAGGAAAAAAACATGTATAAGTCGCACTGGAGTATAAGTCGCATTTTTTGGGGAAATTTATTTGATAAAACCCAACACCAAGAATAGACATTTGAAAGGCAATTTAAAATAAATAAAGAATAGTGAACAACAGGCTGAATAAGTGTACATTATCTGACGCATAAATAACCAACTGAGAACGTGCCTGGTATGTTAACGTAACATATTATGGTAAGAGTCATTCAAATAACTATAACATATAGAGAACATGCTATACGTTTACCAAACAATCTGTCACTCCCGATCGCTAAATCCCATGAAATCTTATACGTCTAGTCCAGTGGTTCTTAACCTTGTTGGAGGTACCGAACCCCACCAGTTTCATATGTGCATTCACTGAACCCTTCTTTAGTGAAAAATAAAATGTTGGTTTTTTTTTCAAATTCAAGACAAAGTTATATGTTTTTGGTAACACTTTAGTATGGGGAACATATTCTAAGTAACAAAGACTTAATTTAGAGTTATTTGGAAACCAGGGGAACATATTCTAAGTAATAAAGACTTAATTTAGAGTTATTTGGTTAGGGTTAGGGTCAGAGGGTTAGGGTTATAATAAGGCCATGCCGAATAAGGCATTAATAAGTACTTAATGACTAGTTAAGAGCCAATATGTTACTAACTTGCATGTTAATAAGCAACTAATTAATGGGGAATATGTTCCCCATACTAAAGTGATACCATGTTTTTTTACTGGTGCATAAAATGAACCATGCATGAACATCACCTTGTTCAAACAACAAAACCAACACAGTGCATAAACTCACAACAAATTACACACCTGCAAACCAGTAAGCTGTTGCCGTATCCGTAACACGCCGATAGGGAGAAGTTTGTATTTACACGATGAGTCGGGTGTGTTTTGACCTCCGCCGAACCCCTGAGGCCGACTCACCGAACCCCTGGGGTCTGATCGAACCCAGGTTAACAACTACTGGTCTAGTCTCTTACGTGAATGAGCTAAATAATATTATTTGATATTTTACGGTAATGTGTTAATAATTTCACACATAAGTCGCTCCTCAGTATAAGTCGCACCCCCGGCCAAACTATGACAAAAACTGCGACTTACAGTCCGAAAAATACGGCATTTGTGTATTTAGCGGGACGAGTGAAATTTAAGACCGAGAAAATGCGGTCGTTTATAAATTATTTAATGTTTCTCAAGGCCCGGAAGCAAATCTGTCACGGACCGGTGGTTGGGGATCTCTGCTGTACCGTACTGTTGTAGTGTAAACTGCTGGGAAAACAGAAGTTGTGTGTTGGTTTAGCAGGGCAGTTTCGCAATATGACATGGAGAATTAGTCACCTCTCTCTAGATTCAAAGCAGAACCTGCAGACCCGAAAGCTTGCGTATGCAAACTGTCTGTATATTATTGGTAATATTACTAACATCTCTCATGTACTGGGCTGCACACCTTGAGTTAATCCCCAAAATATAAACCAGATTGCATTGTGCATGTACAGGAAATGCTACATGACTATCGCTGTGCTTTGTGGAAGATGTATTGGTTACACAACACACCATTGTGTACATGTAACGTTCAATGACCAGATGTGACAGAGTGAGGATGTCGATGCTAAGCTAATGCAATACATCTTTTATATGGAGAATTGCTATTGGACGACACGTAGACGGGCAAAAACTCGTCATTTTCGTCCACCTCTTGTCGCCGAATGTTCGAGTATGTTTACTGGGCGGTGCTCGATAAAAAACGGTAGCGGACCGTTCGGCGTGTGTCCAACTCATCCATTGCGGGGTTTTTGGGGGAACGACAAATGCCCATTTTCGTGCGAGCTGTGCGACGCTTGAACGGCTCAGGGCGGCAGCTCGCTAGCGTCCATCAAAGCTTGTTTGTGTTTTGGTGGACGTTAAGTACTATCTTCAAACAGCGTCCTCCCTTTTTCGAAGACTAATTCCAGCGACATTGCGTCGTGCTGATATTGGTTTTATATTAAAAAAAACAAATAATAATACATAATATATTGTGGAGGTGTTGTTAGCAGGGAAGGTGATATGTCCTAATATCCACACCTAAAAGAAAAAAAATCACAACCATACAAATGCAACATTATACACCGTGTTAACAGCCCTTAAATGTCCTCACCTGACAGGACACAAAACACAAATCCAGTCAATATAAGGCTCCTGGGAAGAGTATTTGTCCATTTTAGCTCCATTGTGTTGTTGGAAATGAGACTAGTTTCTTCTTGGCTTTTTTTTTCCCCCCAGCCTTGTCGTCCAGAGCATTGTCTTCTTCGCGGGAGGGAGGTCCAAACACGAGGTGTGTACTTGGCCGCCCCCTGTCGGCCACCGGGGTGCATTGCATCAATCTGTTGCGCGGTTAGAGCAGTGTTTTTCAACCTTTTCGGGGTTTTTTTTCATTGAAAAAATTCTGAGGCACACCACCAGCAGAAAACATTAAAAAAATGAAACTCAGTAGCCGATATTGACAGTAAAAAGTCGTTCTCACAATTGTTGGGTATAAATTGTATGTAAATAATTCAATGTATATATACCCTGATGATTATCTTGTGTGATGACTGTATTATGATGATAGTATATATCTGATAGTATATATCTGTATCATGAATCAATTTAAGTGGACCCCGACTTAAACAAGTTGAAAAACTTATTCGGGTGTTACCATTTAGTGGTCAATTGTACGGAATATGTACTTCACTGTGCAACCTAGTAATAAAAGTCTCAATCAATCAATCAATCAATTCAAACTATAACCAAACATGCATCACTATAGCTCTTGTCTCAAAGCAGGTGTACTGTCACATCACACCATGACTTATTTGGAGGTTTTTGCTGTTTTCCTGTGTGTAGTGTTTTAGTTCTTGTCTTGCGCTCCTATTTTGATGGCTTTTCCTGTTTTGTTGGTATTTTCCTGGAGTAGTTTCATATCTTCCTTGAACGCTATTCCCCGCACCTGCTTTGTTTTCGCAATAAAGACTATTTCTGTTGTGCGGACGCTATATCCTTCTTTGTGGGGACATTGTTGATTGTCATGTCATGTACGGATGTACTTTGTGGACGCCGTCTCTGCTCCACGCGCTGTAAGTCTTTGCTGTCGTCCAGCATTTTGTTTTTGTTGAATTTGCAGCCAGTTCAGTTTTAGTTTCGTTTTGCATAGCCATCCCTAAGCTTCAATGCCTTTTCTTAGCGGCACTCGCCTTTTGTTTATTTTTGGTTTAAGTGTTACAAACCCCGTTTCCATATGAGTTGGGAAATTGTGTTGGATGTAAATATAAACGGAATACAATGATTTGCAAATCCTTTTCAACCCATATTCAATTTAATGCACTACAAAGACAAGATATTTCATGTTCAAACTCATAAACTTTATTTTTTTTTGCAAATAATAATTGACTTAGAATTTAATGGCTGCAATACGTGCCAAAGTAGTTGGGAAAGGGCATGTTCACCACTGTGTTACATGGCCTTTCCTTTTAACAACACTCAGTAAATGTTTGGGAACTGAGGAGACACATTTTTGAAGCTTCTCAGGTGGAATTCTTTCCCATTCTTGCTTGATGTACAGCTTAAGTTGTTCAACAGTTCGGTGGTCTCCGTTGTGGTATTTTAGGCTTCATAATGCGCCACACATTTTCAATGGGAGACAGGTCTGGACTACAGGCAGGCCAGTCTAGTACCCGCACTCTTTTACTATGAAGCCACGTTGATGTAACACGTGGCTTGGCATTGTCTTGCTGAAATAAGCAGGGGCGTCCATCCATGGTAACGTTGCTTGGATGGCAACATATGTTGCTCCAAAACCTGTATGTACCTTTCAGCATTAATGGCGCCTTCACAGATGTGTAAGTTACCCATGTCTTGGGCACTAATACACCCCCATACCATCACAGATGCTGGCTTTTCAACTTTGCGCCTATAACAATCCGGATGGTTCTTTTCCTCTTTGGTCCGGAGGACACGACGTCCACAGTTTCCAAAAACAATTTGAAATGTGGACCTGCAGACCACAGAACACTTTTCCACTTTGTATCAGTCCATCTTAGATGAGCTCAGGCCAAGTGAAGCCGACGGCGTTTCTGGGTGTTGTTGATAAACGGTTTTCGCCTTGCATAGGAGAGTTTTAACTTGCACTTACAGATGTAGCGACCAACTGTAGTTACTGACAGTGGGTTTCTGAAGTGTTCCTGAGCCCATGTGGTGATATCCTTTACACACTGATGTCGCTTGTTGATGCAGTACAGCCTGAGGGATCGAAGGTCACGGGCTTAGCTGCTTACGTGCAGTGATTTCTCCAGATTCTCTGAACCCTTTGATGATATTACAGACCGTAGATGGTGAAATCCCTAAATTCCTTGCAATAGCTGGTTGAGAAAGGTTTTTCTTAAACTGTTCAACAATTTGCTCACGCATTTGTTGACAAAGTGGTGACCCTCGCCCCATCCTTGTTTGCGAATGACTGAGCATTTCATGGAATCTACTTTTATACCCAATCATGGCACCCACCTGTTCCCAATTTGCCTGTTCACCTGTGGGATGTTCCAAATAAGTGTTTGATGAGCATTCCTCAACTTTATCAGTATTTATTGCCACCTTTCCCAACTTCTTTGTCACGTGTTGCTGGCATCAAATTCTAAAGTTAATGATTATTTGCAAAATAAAAAAACGTTTATCAATTTGAACATCAAATATGTTGTCTTTGTAGCATATTCAACTGAATATGGGTTGAAAATGATTTGCAAATCATTGTATTCCGTTTATATTTACATCCAACACAATTTCCCAACTCATATGGAAACGAGGTTTGTAATTTAAAAGTTCCACAAACATAAACGTACTCACACACAGTCACAGAATGGCCGCACTTTAAATATGAGTAAGCGACTGCCACCACCACAAAATGATTAGCCTTTCAGGTTAGCGTCACCTCCAGGGAGGAGGCTTGATACCGCAGCACATCCTAGGTGATCCAAAGTGTAAATTTAAATATCATGAAATGATTGCACTCACCGGAGATGTCTTGTTGAAAGTGGTGCCCTATGTACATTTACTGATCTTATTTTAGAAGACATTTATGGATTGTGGACATGTATCTCCGGTATAGCACGCCAACTTTTAATATAATTAGCCCAAAAGGTGTATTTAAAGGCCTACTGAAAGCCAATACTACCGACCACGCAGTCTGATAGTTTATATATCAATGATGAAATCTTAACATTGCAACACATGCCAATACGGCCGGGTTAACTTATAAAGTGCAATTTTAAATTTCCCGGGAAACTTCCGGCTGAAAACGTCTATGTATGATGACGTATGCGCGTGACGTCAATGGTTGAAGCGGAAGTATTCGGACACATTGTATACCAATACAAAAAAGCTCTGTTTTCATCGCAAAATTCCACAGTATTCTGGACATCTGTGTTGGTGAATCTTTTGCAATTTGTTTAATGAACAATGGAGACTGCAAAGAAGAAAGCTGTAGGTGGGATCGGTGTATTAGCGGCTGGCTGCAGCAACACAACCAGGAGGACTGCACTGCACTCTAGTCCTTCGCTTTCACGTTCCTCATCCACGAATCTTTCATCCTCGCTCAAATTAATGGGGTAATCGTCGCTTTCTCGGTCCGAATCGCTCTCGCTGCTGGTGTAAACAATGGGGAAATGTGAGGAGCCCTTCAACCTGTGACGTCACGCTACTTCCGGTACAGGCAAGGCTTTTTTTAATCAGCGACCAAAAGTTGGGAACTTTATCGTCGATGTTCTCTACTAAATCCTTTCAGCAAAAATATGGCAATATCGCGAAATGATCAAGTATGACACATAAAATGGATCTGCTATCCCCGTTTAAATACAAAAAATTCATTTCAGTAGGCCTTTAACATCCATTTTTGTCGTTTACTCAATAAATCCAGGTTATTGTTTCCCTTTTTCTTCTGGTCTTTTCCAGAAAATAGAGTTTTTAAAAAAAATTGTGGTAATAATTACCATGAATGGATTAACGTGGACCCCAACTTAAACAAGTTGAAAAACTTATTCGGGTGTTACCATTTAGTGGTCAATTTTACGGAATATGTACTGTACTGTGCAATCTACTAATAAAAGTTTCAATCAATCAATCAAAGGCTGTCCTCCTGTAGTCACTAAGAAAGAAGGTCCATAATGTGTAGTTCGGTGAGCTTCCCATTTAATAACATGAAATGTTACGAAACAAGACATGACTGTACTGGTAAGTGAAATAAACAACTGCTGCTGAAACACAAAGGAGTTTTAAGTGCGTGCAAGAAGTTTCTGTACATCGCCGCATTCATCTTTCCCTCTATCTTGACTAGTCTCCCAGTTCCTGCCGCTGAAAAAAACAACCCCACAGCATGATGCTGCCACCACCATGCTTCAGTGCAGGGTTGGTATTGGCCTGGTGATGAGCGGTGCCAAAAGTATTCAATCTTTGTCTCATAAGACCAGATCATTTTTTGGGGGGTTTCTTCTTTCTAGGGAGGGCGTAACAGACAATAATTAAGAAGCACTTATCTAAAATGGCGTGTGGACAGTTGAATTGATAAAGGTGAAGAGTAGTTTTCTTTGCCAAGCTCCGCCCACTATGAATAGGTACACATAACTACTGATCAATTCAGCACTTCAGGGTGTAATCATCATTATTTGTAAAAAAATTATGTGATTAAGATCCGAATTTGCCAAGCCAAATTATTCAAGTTTTGTGTTTAACATTTTGTGGCAAGCCATCAGATCAAAGTTTCCTCCGCAACTAATCAGCGCCCATCTGTCTTGTCGGTTTCATTTTAACTCTGGCTTATTTGGTTTGAAGGAGTTGCTAAACTACGGCCCCTTTTTAGCCTTAAACCGGCCGATTCAAACCAAGATAGCCGACTTCCTGTTTATTTTCAAATATGGTTTCTTGAGACTTTTACGTGCGTCCTCTCATGATAGACGTCGCCACGGATTTTTGTGATAATATGTGAATCTGTTAGTAGGGGGTGCATTTTTTTTCTCCTAATTTTTAAAGGGCCGCTACTAAGTCAAATTTCAAATTTCATGTTCGGGCCCTCAAAAATTGTCAAGTTGTTCGTTTTCCCGAGATGCAAGAATAGTTGGAGTGGACATCGGATGACTATAAAAAAGGTACAAACAAAAAAGGTGGAGATAAACTTGGCTAAGAAACAAAACGACCACAAAGGCAAAACTATGGACAATAAACAAAAACTTACTTGGAACGCAGGGAACTATGGCATGGATTTCAGAGGTATAATCAGGTAACGTGGGTGTCAAGGAGGTAATGTGGCCAGACAGACTGCCTGGCAACTGAAAGCTTAAATAATACCGACATGATTAGCGACAGGTGCGCGAGTGCAAAACGTGAGACAGGTGAAACTAATGGGTCGCTATGGTGACAAAACAAACAAGAGTGCACAAAGAGTCCAAAAACCAAACCGAACATAACCAAAACAAAACATGATCACACAGACGTGACAAAAATATATTTTTCGCCGGACCTGATGCGCCTGCAAAAATTGTTGAGTTTACATACATAATAATAATAATTAAAAAAACAATTTCAATAGGGCCTACTAACATTGGACATGATAACATTGAACTTTTGAACACTTTTTCCAGTTACAATATATTACCAAAGATAATCGTTTTTTTCTTCTTGGTTGCCACATACACTACCGTTCAAAAGTTTGGGGTCACATTGAAATGTCCTTATTTTTGAAGGAAAAGCACTGTACTTTTCAATGAAGATAACTTTAAACTAGTCTTAACTTTAAAGAAATACACTCTATACATTGCTAATGTGGTAAATGACTATTCTAGCTGCAAATGTCTGGTTTTTGGTGTAATATCAACATAGGTGTATAGAGGCCCATTTCCAGCAACTATCACTCCAGTGTTCTAATGGTACAATGTGTTTGCTCATTGGCTCAGAAGGCTAATTGATGATTAGAAAACCCTTGTGCAATCATGTTCACACATCTGAAAACAGTTTAGCTCGTTACAGAAGCTACAAAACGGACCTTCCTTTGAGCAGATTGAGTTTCTGGAGCATCACATTTGTGGGGTCAATTAATCGCTCAAAATGGCCAGAAAAAGAGAACTTTCATCTGAAACTCGACAGTCTATTCTTGTTCTTAGAAATGAAGGCTATTCCACAAAATTGTTTGGGTGACCCCAAACTTTTGAACGGTAGTGTATTAATTTGTATTTTATTTTTTTTCACATGAAAAAGTAATATTAAAAGTAGTGGTGTCATGTTCAATGCAGAGAACATTGGGAAAATATGTTGTTTTAAGTATCTTAAAAATTACAATATTACCAAAAAAAACCTAACAAAAACAAATTAAATGTAACCACAATAGTATGAGGTTAAATTAATTACGACCATAAAACATTTTTTGGGCAAATCAATTTTCTATTTAATTATTAAAAATGTCTTCTCCACAATAGTTTATATTATTGCAGGGTTTTGTTAGTAGAAAATAAAAAGGCACAGTTGCACACTTCAGTCGATATTTTATTGACCAAGTTAGTATTTGAAACTATGAATTAGGTATTTTTAATAATACTCAATATTATTCCAGTTATTATAAATTAATTTTAGGTTTACAATGTAATCTTAATGCAAAAAAACCCCAAAAACATGTGAACAAGTCAAAGTAAAGAAATAAAACCACAAATGGCAAATGTGTGTTTCTTCACTGTATTTTTGCATATTTAAAAAGAAGGAGCTTCAGAAAAGCACAACACAGCAGCTCGCACGGCTTTTTGCGTTCATCACGGTGAGTCATGTGCAGGTTTTTTACATTGCCAAAGTATTTCCTTCGTCTTGTGTTATAAGGTTGTGTACAGGTGGGAAAATGTCACATACAAATAGCCAGAAAAAGGTGAGTTGAACAATGATGGACCAATCTGACAGAAAAGAGAAGCAGCACAGCAAAAATGCTTTTAGATGACAAACTTTTTTTTTTTTTGGTTGAGCTCATTGGACAAATAAAAGTTAGTTAATAGTTCTATCTACAGTAGGAACATCCACAGGGAGACTTTCATACACACACATGTAGTCTTTACATGTTTTATTAGTGTTCTTCATAGTCTCCATTGTGATTGAATGTACAAAAAAAAAAAAAAATTAAAAAAAAAGGCCATGGGCTCCTTGTGCCGTCACTGGTTATGGAGGATGAGGAGGCG
Source organism: Entelurus aequoreus (assembly GCF_033978785.1). NCBI lineage: Eukaryota > Metazoa > Chordata > Actinopteri > Syngnathiformes > Syngnathidae > Entelurus > Entelurus aequoreus. Next base: position 77,713,797 of record NC_084735.1, read on the forward strand.
GGGCTTGGAAGTGTCAGATCAATAATGTTAGTTGGGATGGAGAAAGAGGTGGCGAGGGCGGGAATGTGATTCTGAAGGCAGTCCATGCGCACGGATGTGCTATCATGTCTCCGGAAGCTGGTTGATATCAGTCAAGTTGGTGTCGTTGAGGATTAATCGGATTCCATCCAACGAGTCGGCCTGCCGTATTCGCTCCAGCTTGACCTGGGAGCGTGGACAAGCGTTTAAATGCACGGCGACGGCGTTTGTGTGTGTGTTAAAAACAGGACTCGTTACCTGAAGGGTCTGAGAAAGCTTCACAAAGTCCTTCTGGACCTGCTCGCTGACGTCCAGCTCCGTTTGCAAGCGCTGGGCTTTGTCCTTCTCTTCCAACACCTGACTCTCTAGCGCCCCCTACAGTCCACACAAATGCGCACTGTGAACTAGCTAGTTAGGTAGTTTAGGCAAAAAAAAAACTGTAGGGGCAAAATAAGTAATTTTGTCTCCTTTGCAGTACGGTGC
>NC_084735.1:77716797-77729297 GCF_033978785.1 Entelurus aequoreus
TATATATATGTATTTTATTATATATATATATATATATATATATATATATATGTATTTTATTATATATATAATAAAATACATATATATATATATATATATATATATATATATGTATTTTATTATATATATAATAAAATACATATATATATATATATATATATATATATATATAAAATAAAATACATATATATATATATATATATATATATATAATGTATTTTATTATATATATATATATTTTATTATATATATATATATATATATATATATATATTTTATTATATATATATATATATATATATATATATATATATATATATATATATATATATATATATATATATATATATAAATTAAATAAATACTTGAATTTCAGTGTTCATTTATTTACACATATACACACATAACACTCCTCTCTACTCATTGTTGTATTTGAAAGTGCAATGCTTTGCAGCCAGTAGCACAGCCTTTGAAGGAGCGTAGGTATGGGCAGTGTAATATTCTGGGTTGGACTCTGAGGTCCGAGAGCCAGCTCCAGCTCGTGGTGCCCAGGACGAGACTTAAAACCAGGGGAGACAGGGCCTTCTCTGTGGTCGGCCCTAAACTCTGGAACACTCTGCCCCTCCATGTTCAAACTGCTTCCACAGTGGAGTGTTTTAAGTCTCGTCTTAAGACCCACTTTTATTCTTTGGCTTTTAACACTACGTGAGTTGTGTGGTCTTCTGTCCTCTGTTGTCCTGTGTGGTTAGGGTTAGGGTTATAAATTTTGATGTCTATTTTACTGTTTTAATTGGTTTTACCCTTTAAAATCGTTTTTATTCATATTTATTTTTTATATTGTCTCTGTATTGTTTTCTATTCATTTATTCTTTGTTTTTATTCAGTCATTGGTGTAGCATAATATTGTTTTTAATATCGTTTTTAATATTGTTTTTAATATTGTTATTAATATTGTTATTAATATTGTTCTTAATATTGTTTTTAACATGGCTGTGCAGCACTTTGGAAACATTCTTGTTGTGTAAATGTGCTATATAAATAAAGTGGATTGGATTGGATTGGATTGGACTCAATAACCAGGCGAGGTGACGAAGTTACGTCTCTTTACTTCATACTTCAGAACAGACTCCCACACTTGCCGTCAGGGTGCGCAATACAACGTAAACCGTTGGCCAACCAAAAAGTAACCACAGAACACTATAGTGTTCTGTGGTTACTTTTTGGTTGGCCAAGCGGACGTGACGACAGGCTGTCCTCACTCAGGTCCGCACGGACCTGGAGGGGGTGTGCCTTAAGTCCGGCTGGAAATCGGGAGAAATTCGGGAGAATGGTTGTCCCGGGAGATTTTCGGGAGAGGCACTGAAATTCGGGAGTCCCCCGGAAAATTCGGGAGGGTTGGCAAGTATGATCTAGAGGCACTCTGATGTCATACGATGTCCAAAATGTGCTATAAAATAAGCTTTTTTCTTCTCTTTTGCAGTATGGTGCTGGAACCCTCACGACGGTGCATGATATGCGGCGATGCCTTTAGTATTTCGCAGAAATTCTATTCTATATTATATATATATTTTTTTTTTTCATAAAGAAATACAATCATGTGTGCTTACGGACTGTATCCCTGCAGACTGTATTGATCTATATTGATATATAATGTATATATTGTGTTTTTTATGTTGATTTGATTAAAAAAATTAAAAAATTAAATATATATATATATTTTTTTTGTATTTCTTGTGCGGCCCGGTACCAATCAGTCCGCGGCCCGGTGGTTGGGGACCACTGCCTTAAATATTTCGCAAAAATTCTGTATTTTTGAGCCCAAAACTCAAAAGCACGATGATAGTGAAGTCCCTGCAGACTGTATTGATCTATATTGATATGTAATGTATATATTGTGTTTTTTTATGTTGATTTAATAAAAAAATAAAATAAAAACTGAATCCATTTTTAAGAGGGACCATGAATGCAGTGTCACATGATCTCCGACATTTCCTTCAATGTTTAAAAAAAAATAAAAATGAGCGTTTCGGGATTTGAAGCCAAAATTTGCCAAAATCTAGAGGCACTCTGATGTCATACAATACAAAATGTGCTATAAAATCTGCAAAATAAGCTTTTCTTCTTCTCTTTTGCAGTATGGTGCATGACGGTGCATGGTGCCTTAAATATTTTGCAAAAATTCTGTATTTTTGAGCTCTAAATCTAAAAGCACCATGATAGTGAAGTCAAATGAGCTGCAAAATAGGCAACAATCTGCAAAATGAGCTTTGCAGTAGGTACAGTAAAGACTGTGTATGATATGTGTTCAGTAGTTTGCTAATATTAAAAAATAATTCATTTTGGTGGCACTGAGTCAATTTTTAAGAGGGACCATGAATGCAGTGTCAGATGATCTCCAACATTTCCTTCAATGTTTTCAAACAAAAATAGGCGTTTTGGGATTTCTAGCCAAAATTTGCCAAAATCTAGAGGCACTCTGATGTCATACAATGTCCAAAATGTGCTATAAAATCAGCAAAATAAGCTTTTCTTCTTCTCTTTTGCAGTATGGTGCATGACGGCGCATGATGCCTTAAATATTTCGTAAAAATTCTGTATTTTTGAGCCCAAAATCTAAAAGCACCATGATAGTGAAGTCAAATGGGCTCCAAAAGACGCAACAATCTGCAAAATGAGCTTTGCGGTAAGTACAGTAAAGACTGTGTATGATATGTGTTCAGTAGTTTGCTAATATTAAAAAATAATTCATTTTGGTGGCACTGAGTCAATTTTTAAGAGGGACCATGAATGCAGTGTCACATGATCTCCAACATTTCCTTCAATGTTTTCAAACAAAAATAGGCGTTTTGGGATTTCTAGCCAAAATTTGCCAAAATCTAAAGGCACTCTGATGTCATACAATGTCCAAAATGTGCTATAAAATCAACAAAATAATCTTTTCTTCTTCTCTTTTGCAGTACGGTGCATGACGGTGCATGATGCCTTAAATATTTCGCAAAAATTCTGTATTTTTGAGCCCTAAATCTAAAATCACCATGATAGTGAAGTCAAATGGGCTCCAAAAGACGCAACAATCTGCAAAATGAGCTTTGCAGTAAGTACAGTAAAGACTGTGTATGCTATGTGTTCAGTAGTTTGCTAATATTAAAAAATAATGCATTTTGGTGGCACTGAGTAAATTTTTAGGAGGGACCATGAATGCAGTGTCACATCATATCCAACATTTCATTCAATGTTTAAAAAAAATAGAATAGGCGTTTCGGGATTTGTAGCCAAAATTTGCCAAAATCTAAAGGCACTCTGATTTCATACAATGTCCAAAATGTTCTTTAAAATCTGCAAAATAAGCTTTTCTTCTTCTCTTTTGCAGTATGGTGCATGACGGCGCATGATGCCTTAAATATTTCGCAAAAAGTCTGTATTTTTGAGCCCTAAATCTAAAAGCACCATGATAGTGAAGTCAAATGGGCTCCAAAATAGGCAACAATCTGCAAAATGAGCTTTGCAGTAGGTACAGTAAAGACTGTGTATGATATGTGTTCAGTAGTTTGCTAATATTAAAAAAATATGCATTTTGGTGACACTGAGTCCATTTTTAAGAGGGACCATGAATGCAGTGTCACATGATCTCCGACATTTCCTTCAATGTTTAAAAAACAATAAAATAGGCGTTTCGGGATTTGTAGCCAAAATTTGCCAAAATCTAGAGGCACTCTGATGTCATACGATGTCCAAAATGTGCTATAAAATAAGCTTTTCTTCTTCTCTTTTGCAGTATGGTGCTGGAACACTCACGACGGTGCGTGATATGCGGCGATACCTTTAGTATTTCGCAGAAATTCTATATTTTTGAGCCCAAAATCTAAAAGCATGATGATAGTGAAGTCAAATGGGCTCCAAAATACGGAAAAATCTGCAAAATGAGATTTGCAGTAAGTACAATAAAGACGGTGTATGACACGTGTTCAGTAAAAAATAATGCATTTTGGTGGCATTTTTAAGAGGTACCATGAATGCAGTGTCATGTGATCTCCAAAATGTCCAACAATGTACAAAATAAATATTTTCCTCTGCTTTGTAGTACGGTGCTATGACAGTCACGGCAGTGCAGCGTATGCTGTGACGCCTTCAATTTTTTCAAATAGACGTTGCAGGATTTTCAGACGCAATTGATCAAAATCCAGAAGCACTCTGATGGTAGTGTCACATGATGCCCAAAATGAGTCGAGTTTATTTGTGTAATACAATCTGCAAAATAAGCTTTTTTCCGCTTGTCTTTTGCAGTATGGTGCTAGAACAGCCATGAAGGTGCATAAGTGGCAATGCCTTCAATAAAAAAATTTAAAAAATTATACAAAATTTCTATATTTTTTAGCTCAAAATCTAAAGGCATGATCTCCAAAATACTTAATCTGCAAAATAAGTTTTTTTCTTTTGGTTTGCAGTAAGTTTAGACTGTGTATGATATACTGTATGTTCACGTGTTCAATAGTTCACTAACAGTCAAAATAAATAATGGATTTTGGTGATATTGAGTAAATGTTTGAATGCGGTATCAAATGATCTTTAAAATTTCAAAAATGTGCAAATGAAACTTTTTCCTCCCCTCTGAATTATGGCACTAGAGCAGTCACGGCAGTGCAGGATATGCTGTGATGCCTTAAACTTAAACAAATAGACGTTCCGGGATTTTTAGACAAAATTTGCCAAAATATCTAGAGGGATTTTCGAGATCTCCAAAATGTGTGATACAATCTGCAAAATAAGCTTTTTGTCCTTCTCCTTGTGAGTATGGTGCTAAAACACTCAAGACAGTGAGTGAGTAATATGTGGCGACGCCTAAAACATTTCTCAAACAAAATTACCGGCCTAGTGGTTAGAGTGTCCGCCCTGAGATCGGTAGGTCGTGAGTTCAAACCCCGGCCGAGTCATACCAAAGACTATAAAAATGGGACCCATTACCTCCCTGCTTGGCACTCAGCATCAAGGGTTTGAATTGGGTGTTAAATCACCAAATGATTACCAAACGCGCGGCGCACGCTGCTGCTCACTGCTCCCCTCACCTCCCAGGGGGTGAACATGGGGATGGGTCAAATGCAGAGGACAAATTTCACCACACCTAGTGTGTGTGTGTGTGTGTGTGTGACTATCGTTGGGACTTTAAGTTTAACTTAATTTTAAAAATCCTACATTTTTGAGCCCAACATCTAGAGCAGGGGTGTCAAACTCATTTTAGCTCAGGGGCCACATGAAGGGCCGGACTATTAAAATCATGGCAATAAAACAAAAAAAATAAAGACAACTTCACATTGTTTTCTTTGTCTTACTTTGGCCAAAAATCCATGAAGGAAAGAAGAAAGCCATGAAGGAAAGAAGAATTTTTTTTACATATGCATAAAAATTTGTGTTCGTTTGTATTTTTTTTAAAATTTTAATGAATCAAGTAACGTTTATGACAATCTTTTTCCAAAACACAATATAGAATTTGAGATATAACAGGATAATGCATACATTTATGATTTGTTTTCAAAACGGTCACAAAAAAGTGGGACCCCAAAAATTTACTGTGGGACCCCATTTTTATGACTTGATGGGGTCCCTGGGACCCCATTTTGAAAATTCCTAACGCCAACATTGATGGAGTATTGGCAAACTTCAAAATAAGAGTTTTCTTCTTATGGCGGTTTGCAGTATTTGTGCCTGATATGTGTTGTTGTCCTTCACGGTTTGATGATAATTATAAAAAATAATGCACTTTTGGTCATTTTTTGCCAAACTTTGCCAAAATCCAGGAGTGTGTCACAACATCTCTAAACTTTGCAACAGTGTGCAAAATAAACATTTTCCTCTCCTCTGTAGTACAGCGCTTGAACAGTCACGACAGTGCAGGAGATGCTGCGATGCCTTCAAATTTATAACAAACATACATTTTCAAGATCTAAAGGCACATGATCTCCAAAATGTGCAAAATAAACTTTTTGTACTCCTTTGCAGTTTGGTGCTAGATCAGCCACGACAATGCATGGTATGCTTTGATGATATTAATATTTTTTTAATAACAATATTAATAGACATTGAGCCAAGTTTGCCCACATCTAGCGACACTGTGATGTCCCAATAATGCATGATATGCTACGATGACATTTCAATAAATGGATTTATGTATGAAAGGTAACAGAGCATAGATCTTTAATCCGAAATGTATGTTGTTTGTATTTAACAGCAATTGCTCTGCACCGGATAGACAATAGGTCCATTGTCTGCCGCCAAAATACAGTTAGCGTTTAGCGCATATCAGCTCCTACTGTATAAGACGGAAACTGACCTTGACTGCACTGAGCTCTTTAAGATGCTGTTCAAGACTCATCCTCAAGGCCTGGATGTTCTCCAGTGTCTCTGTCTTTTCCGCTAACCTGCTCCGCAACTACACACAAATAAAACACGGTTTGCGAGGTACACCGAGAAATACATTTATTCAAAAACAGAAAAAAAAATATATGGTTTGCAACTCAAATAGTGGCTGGGTGCATTTATTTACTGCAGAGAACACATGGTATTTATTAAAAGGAAGGGTGTTTAAAAAAAAAAAAAGTACTTTAACAAAAGTAAAATGATTTGATAATATAAAAAAACACACAATATATATATATATATATATATATATATATATATATATATATATATATATATATATATATATATATATATATAAATAATATTACATTTATATACATACATATAAGATATATACATGTACAAATATCTACATATATACATGGAGTGAACAAAAATATAAACAACATGAGTTGAACTGCACGAGTTGAACTCAAAGATGTAAAACTTTTACTATGTATACAAACGACTCATTTTTCTCAAATATTGTTCACAAATCTGTGTTAGTGAGCATTTCTTATTCGCCAAAATAATCCATCCCACCTCACAGGTGTGGTATATCGAGATGCTGATTAAACAGCATGATTATTGCACAGGTGTGTCTTAAGCTCCCCACGATAAAAGGCCACTCTGAAATGTGCAGTTTTGCTTTATTGGGGGTGCAGTCAGTATCTGGTGTGACCACCATTTGCCTCAAACAGTGCAACACATCTCCTTGGCAGAGAGTGGATCAGGTTGTTGATTGTGGCCTGTGGAATGTTGGTTCGCTCCTCTTCAATGACTGTGCCAAGTTGCTGGATATTGGCAGGAACTGGAACACGCTGTTGTATACGCCGATCCACAGCATCCCAAACATGCTCAATGGGTGACATGTCCGGTGAGTCTGCTGGCCATGCAAGAACTAGGATGTTCTCAGCTTCCAGGAATTGTGTACAGATCCTTGCAACATGGGGCCGTGCATTGTCATGCTGCAACTTGAGGTGATGGTCTTGGATGAATGGCACAACAATGGGCCTCAGGATCTTGTCATGGTATCTCTGTTCATTCAAAATGCCATCAATAAAATGCACTTGTGTTTGTTGTCCATAACATACGCCTGCCCATACCATAACCCCTCCCCCACCATGGGCCACTCAATTCACAACGTTGACATCAGCAAACTTTTTTCTCACACGACGCCACACACGCTGTCTGCCCTGAACAGTGAAAACCGGGATTCATCCGTGAAAACAACACCTCTCCACTGTGCCAGACGCCATCAAATGTGAGCATTTTCCCAATCAAGCCAGTTACGACGACAAACTGCAGTCAGGTCGAGACCCCGATGAGGACGACGATCATGCAGATGAGCTTCCCAGAGACGGTTTCTCGCAGTTGGTGCAGAAATTCTTTGGCTATGCAAACCAATTGTTGCAGCAGCTGTCCGGGTGGCTGGTCTCAGATGATCAGGGAGGTGCACCTGCTGGATGTGGAGGTCCTGGGCTGGTGTGGTAACTTGTGGTCTGCGGTTGTGAGGCCGGTTGGATGTACTGCCACATTCTCTGAAACACCTTTGGAGACATCTTATGGTAGAGAAATGAACATTCAATTCACGGGCAACAGCTCTGGTGGACATTCCTGCAGTCAGCATGCCGACTGCACGCTCCCTCAAAACTTGCAACATCTGTGGCATTGTGCTGTGTGATAAAACTGCACATTTCAGAGTAGCCTTTTATTGTGGGCAGCCTAAGGCACACCTGCGCAATAATCACGCTGTTTGATCAGCAACTTGATATGCCACACCTGTGAGGTGGGATGGCAAAGAAGAAATGCTCACTAACACAGATTGAGACAGATTTGTGAACAATGTTTGACAGGAATAATTTTTTTGTGTATTTAGTAAAAGTTTACTGAGTCTGTGGTGGTGATCCTGACTTTTCTCTGTTTTGTGTGAATGTTATTGTCGTCTGGGGACTACAGGCAGAAATTAGCCTTTGGCTAAAACCTGACATATTTACATGTTATATATATGTTCATTCATATGTGCTGTCCCTATTTTAAATAAAGAATTGCAATTGAAAAACATTTTTAGATCTTTAGATACATATACTGTATGTATATATTATACTGTATATATACACACACATATATATATGTGTGTGTATATATATATATATATATCTCCATCCATCCATTTTCTACCGCTTATTCCCTTCGGGGTTGCGGGGGGGGGAGAGAGACGCTGGAGCCTATCTCAGCTACAATCGGGCGGAAGGCGGGGTACACCCTGGACAAGTCGCCACCTCATCGCAGGGCCATATTATATATATACACACACATATACATCAATCAATCAAAGAGTATTTATATAGCCCCTAATCACAAATGCCTTAAAGGGTTATATGTATATATATATTATAAGATGTGACTTTAAGGTTTTATTACTTATGTATAAAATGCTAAACGGTCTAGCTCCATATAAAATATAACATATATCATAAACATACAGTATAACATATCACACTTGACATACCTGCTCCTTCTCTGCCTTTGTCCGCTCCAACTCCGTCTTCAAACTGGAGAACGACGCTGTGGGAAGAAGATACATTGTGATAGGATCAAAAACACGGCTCATGGCCTCAGCACGTTGGTTTGAGAATGTGGCAAAGCTGCACAAGCTCGAATTAGTCGTTTGGTAGACCAAAGTGCAGATGAGGTGTTCAGTTAAGCAAGTTTTGCATCGATGTGAGCATTAGTGTGTATTAGAGCACACCTAACACTGTACACACACACTCAAGCTGGTGGGAAGTACATGTTGTCATACCTTCCAAGATGTCTGAATGACAACAAAGGGGAAACAACAGAAACAGAAAAGAACACATCTGGAGGACATCACAACAAATATTCACGGTGGATTCTACCCCAAGTTGATGAGGAATGTTCTCCTCTGACGTAATTTCCTGTTACACCCCCCCAGAGTTTCATCACTGATCACTCACCGATCTCCTCCTTACAGCTCTCGATCTCCAGCTGCAGCGTATCCTCCAGGTTCTCCTTGAGGCACTGCTCTGCCTGGATCTGCTCCTTCAGGAAGAGAATTTCCGCCTTCAGCTTCTCCTCCATGTGGTCGGCGGACGTCCGCAGCGCCACCGTGTCCTCCCGCAGCTGCAACACCTTGGACTGGAGGTCCTGAGGACAAACCACAATGTATGTTTATTAAGGGTGTCCTGATCCTATATTGATATCGGTTTGTTATCAGCAAAAAAACAAGTATCGGATTATATTGGCTTGCATCTTAAATCTCTGATGAAGGCACCGATACAAGCAGTCCTGCACCGTGTTGATTTGTGAAAAGTAGGACAACCAGTTAACATCTAAATGTCCTCCAATAAGCACACAAGGTTTGTCTTTTCTTCTATTTTAGTCAAGTCATTTACAAAAAGTAAACTACAGGCTACTAAAAGCTAGCAGCTACACAGCAGTTAAGCACACAATAGCACACGAGCTAGACATACCTAATAAGTGTCCTAATCAAACAATATTGTAGTTTCCGACCTTTGTCAGTATAAACAAGTATCAAATCATTGTAGTTGCATATTACTTACACATACAAAGTCTCCAAAGCAGAAGCTTATCAGAGTAACCAGCAACAAACGTGTCCGCATTATTCAATTTACTGCATCATGGTCTTAACTTAATCCAATAGGTGTTGCCAAAAAACTCATTTGCATTCTACTTCAATTCAAAGACAGCATAAGTCCATTGCAGATGGTTAATAATAAACAGGTTAGTGTTTTTTCATACCTACCATTGTTCTCTGTTTGACTGATTTATCTTAAACAAAACCTTTTGTAACATTCATCACACCAAAATAATAATTGTATGCTGACATTGTTTCCAACTAATATCGCTATCAGCCAATACCGAAGGCTGCAATGTCGGAATCAGAAGTGTAAAAGTTGTATCGGGACACCTCTAATGTTCATATAATATCAGTGCAGATTACAGAGTAATGTCATATGAATAAAAGGGGGAAAAACTATTACCGTTTACCTGTATTTCACCAATTACTACAGTAATACACAGCAAAATAAAGTCAATGGGACTCTTGTCCTTGTTTCCCTGCAACTTATTTTGCTAACCTACTGTGACCCTAGTGATTCTTTTGAAATAAGATACTCGGGATACAAAAACTAAAATGGATGTACTGGTAATTTCAAACAAATTTATTTGCGGCCTGGTACAATAATTATAATAATAATGTATTTTATTTGTATTGCATTTAACATTTGAACAAGCCATTTAGGAGACCTTCCGGTACGCCAACCAGGGATTGGGGCCAGTATAAATATATTGATGGTGGTTTAATTTGCTTGCTTTTACAGTAAATACAAATGAAGAAGAACAGCGAAAGCAGAATTAATTTTTTTTGTTGAATAATCACTGTAGCGTAGCATAGCATAGCAAACAGAAGTCCGCCCTTGGTCCTTAGCTACCTGAAAATGTGGGCCCTGGAAAACCTTTTTTTGAGTATATCTAACCCTCTTAGTTAGTCCCATGCTTCCGTTCCGCTTGCGGCTCAAACCTAGAGATTGGCACCGGGCTAAAAGCCAAAACTGTCCAATCGATGTTTGCGCAAGCTCTTAAGGTTTTAGGGAGTGAGGTTTACCAACGTACACTTGGCAAAAGTGCACTGGCTGACCTCCGTTACATAAGCACTGTAGCATAGCATAGCATAACACAGCACCGCTTAGCATACACAACATGGCGTAATATAAAACAACCTCGGTTTAATTTGGTTCTTCAAAATGGTTCGCCAACCGAAAAGTTCATACAGAGAAGCAGAGTTCCCCATAAGAATCCATGTAAACAATGGTTCTAGCCTCGACAAAAGTCCCTATTTTAGCAAAAGAAAATGCACACTTTGACAAGAATATATATATATATATATATATATATATATATATATATATATATATATATATATATATATATATATATATATATATATATATATATATATATATATATATATATACGTGTGTATATATGTATATGTGTGTATCTAACAACCAACATAACATGGGAATGATGGCTCAACAATCTCTTTTTTATTCAAACAATATTAAAGCAAGCTTGAATGTCAATATATTTTTTGAACACTCTGGAAGTTTTGGGGTGACAAACAAGCAGTGGCTTCACGTAGTCACCACTAATGTTAGCACAAACGAGCAGTGTGAAGCGATCCTTCATCGGCTTGTGTCCCGGTAGTGCCTTTCCTTCACTGTAACAAAAGGTCCGCTGTGGCATCTTTTTCGGTCTCATCACAATTAAAGACTTGCCCCCTTCGCTGATAAAATCCTTGAACTGAAGGGCTGCAACCAGTCTAGCAACCCGAAGCTATACAGCAAGACTGTGAGAGTTTGGACACATTTAAAACGTTTCTGATCACACAAAGTGATCTCTAAGACAGGCTCACACAGCACCGACCTGCGCAAGGTACGACAATTGTTGAAATAACCTTGTCAGAAGTGCTGCACGCCATCAAAGCTCTTCAAAATGGCCACGCCTTTGTCTACAGGATGTAAAAAGGATGCCACATACGCGCCCATGCCTCTTCAAAATGGCCGTGCCCGTGGACAGGAAGTGATGTCATCAAAATGGCAGCCCCCGGTGGTTTCAAGCAGCATGAAAAGTGAATGAATGAATGAAGCGTTCATACACCGAGACATGGTCCGCACACAGAGGCCTATTTGTCGCGATGTAAACGAGGTCCCACTGTATAATTAATACATAATTAATTACGGCATCTTGCTATACGAATCCACACATTTTTAAATATTTGATATGTATTTAAAATGATTACTCAAAAAGGCGATTTTGGTTTACTGTCAGTAGAATGATCTTGGTTTACTGCTGCAGTCCATTTGGGTTCAATTTGTGACATCATGCTCTTACGCAACTTCTCCGATGCGGACGCCCACTGAGGAAAGACAGAGGCACTAAAAGGCATCTGGTGATGCGTTCGTAGGCGCTTGATAGTGCACCAGTGCGGCTGTGAAATGTTTAAAAAGTGCAGCTTGTTCAACCGCCAACGGGTTGAAAAAGTCACTGGCGTATCCCAGGTG